>NC_138371.1:21536054-21561240 GCF_054177405.1 Leptonychotes weddellii
AAGAAACAACAAATGTTGGAGAGGTTGTGGAGAAAGGGGAACCCTCTTACACTGTTGGTGGGAATGCAAGTTGGTATAGCCACTTTGGAAAACAGTGTGGAGGTGCCTCAAAAAATTAAAAATAGAGCTACCCTATGACCCGGCAATTGCACTACTGGGTATTTACCCCAAAGACACAGATGTAGTGAAAAGAAGGGCCATATGCATCCCAGTGTTCATAGCAGCAATGTCTGCAATAGCCAAACTCTGGAAAGAGCTGAGATGCCCTTCAACAGATGAATGGATAAAGAAGATGTGGTCTATATATACAGCGGAATATTACTCAACCATCAGATGAATACCCAACTTTTGCATCAACATGGATGGGACTGGAGGAGATTATGCTAAGTGAAGTAAGTCAAGCAGAGAAAGTCAATTACCGTATGGTTTCACTTATTTGTGGAACATAAGGAATAGCATGGAGGATATTAGGAGAAGGAAGGGGAAAATGAAGGGGGGGATACTGGAGGGGGAGATGAACCATGAGAGCCTATGGACTCCGAGAAACAAACTGACGGTTTTAGAGGGGAGGGGAGTGGGGAGATGGGTTAGCCCGGTGATGGGTATTAAGGAGGGCACGTACTGCATGGAGCACTGGGTGTTATACACAAACAATGAATCATGGAACACTACATCAAAAACTAATGATGTGCTGTATGGTAACTAACATAGCATAATAAAATAAAATTAAAACAAATAAATAAAGGCACCAGTGTTACTGTGGGCTTTTACTAAAAGGAATGACAGTAATCCATTGACAAACAGTTATTTAAATGTTCACTTTTGACATCTATAATCAAGTGCCTATAGGAGGCAAGGCTTTATGGTGATCAAGTTTCTGCTATGGAATACGTTAGTGAAAATGAGGTACATAATGGGATAGAGTGCTTGCTCTTAAGTGCAGTGCAAAACTTGGAAAAAGAAAATGATGTGGTTGAAATTTTAAGTTCCCAGCTAAGCAAATTGGATTAGGGTAGAAGGAAATACTATTGAATCAAGCTGAATTTGTTGCTAAGAGCGTACTGTGTAAGAAATTCTGGGTTCATGGTTATACCTTGAATAGTGAAGATGGAGTCTAACAATTTGGTTAATTGGTTGACTGAAAACTAGACCCAAAGTTAACTTACACTAAATAAAATTGTAATACTAGAGCTTTCTTTGTGAACTGTAGAGAAAGATACTAAACGCTTAGGAAGATTGGAAAGCTAAAATGAATTTATTATATAAGACCTCCTCATACACCCCTTAACTTGGGAAGGTACAGAGGACACTCCCTCTATCAAGGTTGTCCAAGGCTGCGATTATACTCATGAGAAGAGCTCTGAGTTCCATGAAGAGCTCTGTGTTGGATATTCTCTATAGGCCAGGAATGATAAGGGAATTCTCGCCATAAAACTGAACTTCTGGAATTCGGTGGAGATAATGGGAGTTCCTAGATGGCAACAGGTAAGTGGCAACATAATCATCAAAGACAATGTGGATATGATGATCATAATGGGTAGCAGAGCTAGGGTAGTAATTACGATGACTTAACCAACAGAGGTCTTTGGCATTGACTAGATGATGATAATGTTCCTAGGACTGAAATCAATTGGAAGTTTACTAAAGTCTTACTTAATAAAGTGGAAAAGCTCTAAATATTGTGAACAAAAGTCTGACTTGAGTCACCACAAGAAGGAAGAATGATTAATCCTTCAGCCAATTCCCAGATTTGAGCTGATTAAGACTCATTATCTTGAACAAAGGGAGGATCAGATCCCCTAAAGGAAGAACCACTGCTATACAGCCAAAATTTATAGGATGTTCACCCTCCTAGCCTTCCCTAAAGGGAACTAAGGATACTTACTTGTATGAATATTCACTGGAGAAGGGTAAATAATCAGATTGTTTGGGGATTACTAGACACTGTCTCTGAAATGACATTAATTCCAGGAAACCCAATGTTCTATCACTCAGAATAGGGATTTAGGGAAGTCAGGTAATTGATAGAGTATTGGCTTGGGCTCACAGTGTCCCTAGTGCAATGAGCCCAGCATTTTAACCCATTTACTGAGAAACCTAAAAGGCTTCTCTCAAATACTCCCTGTGAGGTTTCCTCCCAGGTTCAGAATATATAGTCAGAATGGATATACTCAGCAACCTTTGGAATCCTTATATTGGCTATGAAGGCAAGAAAGGCCATGTGGAAGCCATTGCAACTGGCTCTGTATAAAAAGATAGTAAACCAAAAGCAATATTGCATTCTTGGAGAGATTGCAGAGATTAGTGACACCACCAGGTACTTGAAAGATGCAGAGGTGGTGATTCCTACCATATCCCCATTCAACTTGTCTTATGCAGAAGACAGATATATCTGGAGGAATCAGTGGATTATAACAAATTTAATTAGCTGGTGACCCCAATGGTAGCTGCTGTTGGAGCAAGCATTCACATCCCCTGGCACCTATATATAGATACCAATCAGGCAAATGCTATATTCTCTGAAGATACATTTTGCTACCATCAGAATGAAGTAGTTTGCATGCAATGGGCATAGCCAACAATACACTGTTACCATCCTATCTTAGGGCTGTATCAACTCTATAATTCTTGTTCAAATTTCACCGTCAGACTTTGATTAGCTTTCAATTCTAGGAGATATAATACTATTCATTACATTGAGAATATCACACTGTTAGGACCTGGAAAGTATGAAGTACTTAAGATGCTTTGTATGAGCTATTTATGACCCCTTGGTAAGACACATGTGTGCCAGAACATGGGAAATCCTACAAAAATTCAGAACCCTGCCATCTCAGAGAAATTTCTAGGGATCCGTTGGTCTGGAGCATATCCATATATCCATCTCAAGGTGAAGGACAGTCGCTATATTTAGCATCTCCTACCAATAAGAAAGAGGTACAATATCTGGTAGGCCTATTTGGGTATGTTATTTTAACCCATTTAGTAAGAAACCTGAAAGGTTGCCAGTTTTGAATGGGGTGCAGAACAAAAGAAATATTTGCCATGTGTCCAGGATACTGTGTGAGCTGTTCTGTGACTTGGTCTATCTGACCAGCAGATCCAGTGGTGTCTGAAATGTCTGTGGCAGGTATGGTCTTTAGTAAGCCTGTATAGATGTATCATAGTGCAGACCTTTAGGATTTTGGAAGAAAGGTGTACCACCCTCTGTAGATAGATATTCTTTTGAGAAACAACTTCTAGTTTGATTTGAGCCTTAGTAGAGACTGGACATTTGAGCCACTTAGAGGACCAAGAGCCACTAAGTCACCATATAAACTAAACTGTGTGTTTTGTGACTCAGCCAGCAAGCACTAACTTGAGTGTGTACAGGAGCACACATCATGATATAGAGGTGATATATACAATATAAGCCTCAAGT
Organism: Leptonychotes weddellii; assembly: GCF_054177405.1. Lineage (NCBI taxonomy): Eukaryota > Metazoa > Chordata > Mammalia > Carnivora > Phocidae > Leptonychotes > Leptonychotes weddellii. Next base: position 21,539,476 of record NC_138371.1, read on the forward strand.
AGGTCCTGACTGAATAAATTGCATGAGTAAGTGGTAGATGCCCATGGCCCCTACACTGGCTACATTGCCTTTCCTCTCAATTTACACCTATGATCTCATGTGGAGTTCCCTATGACCAGTTGACAAAGAAAGAAAAGTGAAGACCAGTTTACAGATGGTTCTATACAATATACTAGAATTCTCTGAAAATGGATAGCTGGAGCACTACTGCCTTGTCTGGGATGAACTGTGAAGGACAGTAGAGAAGAGAAATCCTCCCAGTGGGCTGAGCACTGACCAGGGTTCCTGGTTGTTAATTTTGCCTAGAAGGAGAGATAGCCAGAGATGTGGATCAACATTGCTTCATGAATAGAGGCCAATATTTTAGTTGAATGGTCATGGATTTGGAAGGAATACAATGCAAGAACTTTGAAAACTGGAGATTAGGAGGACTGGGGAAAGTATATGTGGATAGACTTCTCTGAATGGGCACAAGGTGTGAAGATATTTATGTCAAATGAGAATGCTCACCAATGAGCAGCGTTCCAGAGGATGGTGGACAAAATGACTTGTTCTGTAAATATCAGTCAGCCTCTTTCCAGCCATCTCTATCCTTGCCCAGTGGGCTCATGAACAAAGTGACCACAGCAGCAGGATGAATGCTATGCATGGACTCAGCAACATGAACTTCCATTCACCAAGGCTAATCTGGCTGTTGTCACTGCTAAATGTCCAGGCAGCCAAGAGCAGAAACCAATATAGAGCTTTGACATGGCATCATTCCTCAGAGAAATCATCCAGTCACATGGTAGCAGGTAGATTACACTGGATTACTTCCATTATAGAATGGAATATCCACTTCTCTAGATACGGATTTACCTTTCCTGTCTCCAGTACTTCAGCTAAAACCACCATCCATGTACTTACAGGATGCATAAATTATAACCATGACATTTCACACAGCATTGCTTCTTACCAAAAACCTCGTTTTATACTAAATGAAGTGCAGCAATGGGTTCATGCCTTACCATGTTCCCAATCACCCTGAAGCAGCTGACTTGATAGAATGGTGGAGAGGTCTTTTGATGGCTCAGCTATACCACCAGCTAATGGCACACCGTGAGGCTATGGAAATGTCTTTCAAGGTGTAGTATATATTCTAAATCACTGAAAAATATTGCTACTTCTCCCTTAGCCAGGATTCTTGGCTTTGGGAACTAAGGGGTAGAAAGGGAAATAGCTCCTCTCACTCTTACTCTAATGATTCACTAGCAGAATTTTTGCTCCATCTCCACAACCTTGGGGTTTGTTGGTCTAGAGATCTTTGTTCCCAAGGGAGAAATGCTTTCACTAGGGAATGGAGAAATGTTTTCATTACATTAGAAGTTGAACATGTCACTTTTCTATCTTGGAATTTTCATGTCAGTGAACAAAAAAGCAAAAAAATCTGGTTTTTCTCTCCTGGCTGGAGGGACTGATCATGACTATCAAGGGAAAGTGGGCTGTGGCTACACAAGGTGGGTAAGAAGAATGTCTGGAATTCAGGAGATCCCTTGTGGAGCCCTTTAGCACTTCCATTCTATGATAAAAAATTAATGAAAAAATATAGCAACCCATAATACAAACAAGACTGCTCATAGCCCAGACCCACCTCCCCTCTCATTTCCCTACCAAATAAGATATGTTAATATGATTTAACACTATATATCAGTTTATCAATTTAAAGCACAAGATATCAAAACCAAAAGACAGCTGACAGAATGGGAGAAGATATTTATAAATGACATATCAGATAAAGGGCTAGTATCCAAAATCTATAAAGAACTTCTCAAACTCAATACCCAAAGAATGAATAATCCAGTCAAAAAATGGGCAGAAGACATGAACAGACACTTCTCCAAAGAAGACATCCAAATGGCCAACAGACACATGAAAAAGTGCTCAATATCACTCGGCATCAGGGAAATACAAATCAAAACCACAATGAGATACCACCTCACACCAGTCAGAATGGCTAAAATTAACAAGTCAGGAAATGACAGACGGTGAGGATGTGGAGAAAGGGAACCCTCCTACACTGTTGGTGGGAAGGCAAGCTGGTGCAGTCACTCTGGAAAACAGTATGGAGGTTCCTCAAAAAGTTGAAAATAGAGCTACCCTATGACCCAGGAATTGCACTACTGGGTATTTACCCCAAAGATACAGATGTAGTGATCCAAAGGGGCACCTGCACCCCAATCTTTGGTTACTAGATAGACATTTTGTGTGAAATTTGGTTGGCAGCAGTGAAGCAGCCATTATACTCCTTAGGTCATTGCTTAAATGCAAAAAAGAACAGATGCAGAGATGCTAGGAGGTTCCAGGTTGTCCTTACCTTGCCCCACTCAGATTCTCTTTCTTCTTCCCAAATGCCTATTTTATTCCTAGGCACAGATTTAAGAATAGGGTAAACTCCTCTAGGACAAGATCTAGGTGTTATTCATTGTCAGATCACAGGGCTAGGCAGTTAGTAAATGTTTGTTGATTTTTTTTAATTACTTTTGTGTTTTTCCTTTCTATTGTCTACTAATGTGCTAAAAGTGCAATTAATTTGGGGCTGGAAAGAATCAGAGATTTTAATTCTCTTATTTTACAGATAAGCAGAGGTTTAGTACTTACTCATATTTAAACAATTAGTTTATGGAAGAAAAAAATAATAGAATTCAAGCCTCTTGGCTCCTAGCCCCCTGCCTTGTCTTCTTTAGTATATATGGCTTCATTGCAATGAAAATAACTTGCCTTTGTAAAGTAATTTATACACTGAAACATGTCACATATGTTATCTTAAGTAATCTTTTCAATAACTCTCTGAGGCAATCAGGGTGATTATTTCATTTTTTAAATAAAGTAGAGAAAAAAATAAATCAGGTTACTTGTCCAAAGTGAAGAGAGCAAGAGAGCACACCAGCAGGGTGGGAGGAGAGGCAGAGGGAGAAGCCCAAAAAATATAGAAATAAGAATCCTGTGATGGAAGACTTAATGTCACTACCAATCAGGTGGATGCAAATTAAATGACAATTTTTTTGCCATTAGATTACATATATGAATAAAACAATTTTTCCATTTATGCTTTTTAAAAGATATTATAAAAACTAATTTTGATTTGTCTTGCACATGGCTGAATTTGTAAAATGTATGAATTAATGCATCTGTGAAGAATAGATTAAGAATCACTTATTTCACTATTTTCATGATGAATATGTATTTTCACAGAATCCATCTAACTCTAGTGGCCAGTGTAGATGGTGAAAGCAGTGACTCAAGGATTATTACTGTGAAAGACTTGAAATGGGCAAGAAAAAGATTACCGAGTGTCCTTTCAGTAGAATACTGGAGTTATCTTGCAGGCTCTCTGGAAATTGTCTGATTCTAAGGAAGTGTGAACATTTGATGGTCTTTTGTCGGTCTATGCAACAGTTTTGTAGAGATGGGCATTAGCTTGTGGAAGGCTGATGATGATGCAGATGTTTCATGGCCATGTTGAAGCAAAAGAGTCCTGTTCATTGCTACAAAGCAAATGGATTTTGTCTAGTAGAGAATATAAGTCTCATATCAGCACATAGGTTATATGAGGGCAGGGAATCTTGATCAATGGTGCCATCAGATGATCAAATGGGGAAGAGAAAACCAAGCTGTTTTCCTAAAATATGTGGAATGAATGTTAGACAGCCAAAAGCAACCACACAAAACCAAGAAATATCCAACACAGCTGCCTAAAAATGTACAGCATAGCTATGGTTCAAAAACAATATAATGAAATTAAAATACAATTGACAGGGAGAAAATATTTTCAACATACACCTTATACACACACAGATATAAACAATCCATAATTTATAAAGAGGCCCTTCAAATAAGAAACAAAAATCATCCACAACAACCAAAAAGTAGAAAAGGTAGCAAAGGATACAAAGAAGAAAAAATATAGAAATAAGAATCCTGTGATGGAAGACTTAATGTCACTACCAATCAGGTGGATGCAAATTAAATGACAATTTTTTTGCCATTAGATTACAAACATTAAAAAGGATGACATCCTCACTTTCATTGCAGCATTATTCACAATAGCCAAGGTATGAAAGCAACCTAAATGTCCATCAAAAATAAATGCATAAAGAAAATGTAACATAATATGTATATGTTACACACACATATATACACACACAATGTAAATACATATATATATATATACACACACACAAAATGGAATATTATTCTGCCTTAACAAGGAAGGGAATCCTGTTACTTGCAACAACATGAATAAACCTCGCAGGCATAACGCTAAATGAAATAAGACAAGACAAATACTGCATGGTATTACTGATATGTGGAATTTAAAAAAAAAAAAAAGTTGAACTCAAAAACAGAGAGTTATAAAGTGGTTGCCAGGACTGGAAAACGGGGAAAATAGGGAGAGGCTGAATAAAAGGGTACAAACCTTCAGTTACAAGATTAATAAGGTCTGAGGATCTCATTATAACATGGAGACTATATTTTTCTGTATCATATATTTGAAATTTGCTTAAATGTTCTCACCAAAAAAAAAAAAAAGAGGTAAATATGTGATGTGATGGATGTGTTATTTAACTAGATGGGGGGATCCTTTCATAGTGCATATGTATATCAAATCATCACATCATACACTTTAAATATCTTACACATTTATTTGTCCCTTATACCTCAATAAAGCTGGGGAAAAAAAGGATGATAGTCACATGCAAGAGGCAGTATAAAGTGGTACATACTTTTGGGAGGGCAATTTTAGTATTCAATATGTACAAAAATATTGATGTGCAGTTTTAAACTTAGACATCTATTGTGCAGTAATTCTTATGTATGTGCACAAAAAATATGAACAAAAAGATATTTGTTATGGGACTGTTTATAATATCAAGAAATTGTAAAATAAAATTAACACATAAAATGAACTTTTGGAGTAATCTGCACCAAAGACTGTTTACCTGTTCATGAAGCTTACCAGTGTTTACCTGTGGTGAAGAAAGTAGTCCAGGTAAGACAACTATGTTTTTCTCACATTCTTTTCCATTGTTTGAATTTATTACCAAAAAAATCAGGTATATATTTATGACTTCTATAATATATAAATTTAAAAAGGGGAAAATAAAACTGACTGTTCCAAGCCCAAATCTTACACAAAGAAAATTTTCAATTCTACTCATAATACTTAACCGATACGATTATTTCCATGTTTTTCCGTTTTGGGGAAAGAAAAGAGCAGAAAAACTCAGAAGGAGTTATTTCTTACTAAAGTGTTAGTTCTGGAGCTTTTTAAAAATTTTGAAGTAGGGACACTCTTATACCCAAATTGCCATTATTTTTTAGGTTGAAAAGAGCTGGGTAACTCTGGGCAAGTGGCTTAAATACAAAAACCTATGTTAAGAGGTGCTGTTTCTCTACTGGAGACTCTTGTATGGGACAACTAACAAAACCAACAGCTTCCTCAAATGTTTCATTTTTAAAAATGGCTACATGAAAATGATAGGCAGTGTGATATAAGGAAAGGAGTTTTGAGAGACCTGAGCCCTGCTCCTGCCCCCATGTTCCCCTAGCTACATGACCTTGTGAAATACACTTAGCCTTAGAGCCTCTGGTCCTTCATCTAGGCAGTGATGTTAATAACCACTCTCCCTTCTTCACAGGGTTGTCCTTTGTACTTAATGAGATTTCACATGGGAAGGCATTTCATAAACTGTATAAAAATGAAAGATGGTACCATATCGGGTCCTTAAAGATCTTATTTATTTATTTTTGAGAGAGAGAGCAAGAGAGCACACCAGCAGGGTGGGAGGAGAGGCAGAGGGAGAAGCAGACTCCCCGCTGAGCAGGGAGTCCTACGTGGGACTCGATCCCAGAACTCTGGTATCATGACCTGGGCCAAAGGCAGACACGTAACCGACTGAGCCACCCAGGCACCCTGGGTCCTGTTTTATATATTTTCTTCTCACCCAGTACTTTCCACTCTTGGACCTTAATCCAACTCAAAAATAATGAACTGAGGTATATTTGTACAATGTTTGGTGTCTGCCTCAATCTCTGGGTTATAGACTTTAGGATAGCAGAGAACACATCTTCCTTTCTTCCTTCCTTCATTCCTTCCTTCTTTCCCTCCTTCCATTCCTCCCTCCCAAATCTCTTTCCTTCCTCCCACCCTTCCTCCCTCCTTTCCTTTCCCTCCCTTCCTTCCTTCCTTCCTTCCTTCCTTCCTTCCTTCCTTCCTTCCTTCCTTCCTTCCTTCCTCCCTTCCTTCCTTCCTCCCTTCCTCCCTTCCATGTGTTGTCTATTACCTAGCAAAGTACCTGACACTTAGTATTGGTTCAAAAAATAGTTGACCAAGTGAATGAATGAATGAATGAATAAAATCAGGTTACTTTTACCTCTGTGTACCCTCATGCTTTTCTAGTAATGTACAAGCTAACTGAAATAGGTGAAAGAGTTTGTTTAGGAAAACAAAAATCATCATATTCCCTAGATTTTAGAGCAATAATTTCTTAGGGAGAGGGCACAGAGAACATTTCCCTCACCCCCACTCAGCTCAGAGAAATTTCACTAGGGCATTAAGACCATAATCCACCAAAGCCACCATACTTCTGCTGTGCAGTAAAACACTTACAGGATTAGCTCAGTCCTGTAGCCTAATGGATTTCTGAAGAGTTAGGAGCACCTACTTCAGAATTTTTTATTTAGGTTTGGCCAGAGAATTTAGAAAAGCTCTTGACTTTAAAGGGACAGAACACCAAGCAAAAAGCCTCTTTTGAAGCACAGACATCATTGTTCTTTTACTATAACAACAAATACTTAAGTACCAATAGGAGAGTGAGACAATTTGCACTAACAACCAAATCAAACCAAACCAAAACCGAAAAGGTTTTTCTTACCCTTGCTTCATGTTGATAGAATAGAATTTGTGGTGAACTTACCTATGCTGTACTCATGACTGTACTTGGCATGTTTGAAAAGTAGTTTGATCCTCAGTTAATTATTTCTCCAATAGCCTTTCATTACATTTCTTTGACTTTATAAGCATCTTTCTTTATACTTCATTAAGGATATATAGGCAATCTAAAATTAAATAATAAAGAGGCTATGAACCAAGTTCTAGCTCCAGGTGGTAAAATCTTAAAACACTTAATTTTTTTTCTTTTTTTAACAAAGGGGAAATAATGACTTCTTGAGTTCTAAGAGATAGTGAAGACATCTTGAGATGTATTCCAAGCTTAAAGGCTCAATCAAAATGTATTTACTTCTCTTGCAAAAAAGTAAACAAATCTGATTTTTCTTCACTTGGATATTCCATAAGTCTGGTGATAGGAAGAAAGTTAATTTGGAAGACAGAATTAAATGTGAGAGTGCCAGAGAGAGAAGACAGGAGGGAGTGTAACTGCCTTTACCTTGATTCCCTGCTTCCTCCTCCCTCATCTTTGGGTATGGAATTCATGCAGATTTAATCAGCCCTATTTGCGGTTTTTATTCATTCTGTCAACAGATGGTGCCTCACTATATGATGGGTCTGTGTGTAGCTCTTCTCTCTGGCAATCAGGGAGGTGTGGTCTTAACTAGAACTCAGTTAAGAGCATGACAGAGCTACTAAGTACAAGGTGGGCTTTCATTTCCCGTCAGCCTGTCTATATTTATGCCTCTGCTTGCAATGTAGTGTTGTATTTTTCTCAGTCCTCTAAGGCAGTTAGTTACCTTTTATTTTGTCCCAGTTATCATTACATATTACGCTGTGATAAAAAATAGTTTAACAATTTTGGTTTCTTTTTTCAAATTGTAATGTGTCTTCTCTGATTTTTTGCACCCTGCTAATTTATGGTTTAATAGGAAATGCAAAAGTGAAACTTATGCCATATTAGATGTGTTATGGGAATTCTGATAATCTCTACCTCTGTAGATATTAAGGATAAATATGGGAAAATGAAACTTGCATAAGATAATGACATATCAGAGTTTATTAGAACTGGCAATACTTTCTTTAAGAAGTCACTATACCAGTAATTTTTGTTGCTCTCATAGAATATAGGGTACACTCCTTAGGGGAAATATAAGTACAATTTATTAAAATTAAACAAAACAAACCAATATTTATTTTGTAAAGTAAATTGCAAAGGGAATATTCCAAACCAAATAAATTGTGGGATTTTGATGTAAGATCTCTCTTAACACACGTAAGAAAAAAAATACTACATAAAGGGACACTTTGGCCTCTGAACTATGGTAGTCTAATATTCTGATGATTTTGTCAAAGCTATATGAGTATTCTTATTTCAGATATTATGCTCCATAGTCTCTTAAGCATATACACTTGTAATAAGTAAGCCATCTGTCCCCATCTTATTTTTCATCCAAAAGCCTCCTGATGAACCCTTTTCCTTTACTGCTTTACATCTTCTCTTGTTCTCTTTCTTTTTTAAGCAAAGATCCTGTATACCTGCTAAAGCACAGTTCTTGAATTTCTACTTATCATAACTGATTTATCTGACTACACAGTTTTTTTCCCTTTGCCTTTCATAATCATAAAATATTCTTTTAAAAGTTTATGACAATAGCTTAGGTTGTGTTAGAACTTCCCTGTCTTAACACAGATTAATGTACATTAAGAGCTAGTAGAGGAATCATTAAATCTTCAGAGTATTTTGATAATCCATAGCTATTGTCTGTCTTTCTTCTTACATTCCAGCAGCTGGACCCTGAGTCCTCAATCTAATCCCCTTGTGAACACCTTGGTCTAGTGGCTACATTTTGATATAATTTCTGTTTATAGTAATCCAAGTTTCAATAAAATCTGAATTTGCAAAAGATAGGAAATATCAGTTTGGTAGCTCTTTTTGTGAAAACTTATAACACTGGGTCCATGTAGAGAAAAATAGATATGATGCAAGAAATAGTAATTACCTCCTTTGGGAGGAGGGTGGTTCCTGTGAGGAAGCATTATTTTTGAAGGTCACAATATTCTAAGATAACCTGTATAGTAGTGGTTTAGGTAGTTAAGAATGTCTCTTTAATACAGATTAAACTACACCAATGGCTAATGAAGGAATCATCCAACCTTCAGTGTACTTTGAATATTTACCAGGTGATGATTATATTGCCAAGGTTTCATTTAACTGTGAGGTAAAAATGAATTAAAAAACTCTTTCAGGATACATTATTTTTAATCTTTCTCAATTAAATAAAAGGGAAAGAGAAAACTTGATGAAGTTGCCTATGAATTAACTTAAAGTACCAAGAGTAAATGTGTTTGGTAGTATTAAATGATGTACAAAAATCACTCATGTAGGAAAATAATTATAACAAATAATTTAACTGGGCTTAAAGGATTAGACAGTTTTATAAGCATTAATGGCATAAGTAACCTGTTGGTGATAGAGACAAAACGAAAAGATATAGAGGCCATATGTTCCATTATTAGTTACTTTCATTTTGACATTTTTCTAGGGTATGTGTGTATATGGTGTTCTTCCAACAGAGGAAAGAATTTTGAGAACCTTAGTGTCATTAAATAGTAGCTTTCCTTATGAGTTCATCAATGAAGGCCCACTTAGACCAAAGGAGGTCATATGAGGTGGTACCATGGGGAGAGGCACCGAAGGATTAGATATCCAAATAACTTATTACCAAATTGTCACTTGCAACTTGGCTTATCAGTGAATAAGGCAATGGTCCTATAATAAGTATAAATAAATCATCATTTTCGAACAGATAGCAGATTCCAACCCCAGTTAAATTTCACCAAACTGGATTACTGAGGAAACAAGGGATGAGTTGAGATTGCTGCTAGTATAGTTCAAGAACTAGTTTCAAGATTTCCTAGTGACTCAGACTTTATCTGGTGAATAGTAAAAAAAAAAAAAAAAAAAGGCTAGATGCTTGCTGATCTAACTTCTATTTGATCACTCCATTTTCAAAAATATGTTTCTTTTCTTGCTTTGAAGATATATCATAAGAATGAGGGTTTTTTTGCATCCAAAATCACGTTTTTCTGGCACATTTTTAGAGGTGCTATTGCTTACATGGATATATGAATATTTCTTAAGTAAAATATACACGCTAGAAGGTATCTTATATGTGTGCATAAAAGGTTTCAAAAGTCATATTATAAACTACTGAGTTCATAATAAAAAGAGCAGAACCCTGACACATCCATTCCTATTCTATTTCCCTGTACTCTAAGGCAACTATCAGCAACATTTTTAGCTATATATTCTGGTATTTAATTCTATATTTCCAAGTAACATGCTTTATTACTATTCTTGATTTTTAAATTTTAGACACTATCTATGAACTTCCTGTTACAAAAGACAAGAATTTAGCTCTGTACACCCCTATTCTGTCACACTTGCCACCCTTCCTCCAATTCATATTTACACCTTCTTCACTTTTTCCTGTTCTTCAATTGAGATATTTCACCATTTGGAGTTAAATAAATATTCAGAGCTCATATTATCAAAATTATTATTATATAAATATAATTTAGAGATGATCAATATAGTGATAATTGCATTTTTATAGAACTTTTTATTTTTCCTGAAGTTTATATTTGCCTTTGTGTTTACTTTTCTATATACCAACCATTAATTTATCTCCTAACTTTCTAACAAAGCTAAATTCTCCACTTAACATATTGTAAAAATGAAATATCATTTTATTCTTTAATTTATACCTTTTGGACACTTGTTTTATCCAGTTACAATCTGGACTTTTCATCTCTAGGCCTTCAATGACAGTAGCATCCCAAGGCTTCCCTTAAGGAACATCCTCATACATTCCTTCACCTTTTTCTTGGTTGTCACTCTCATTTTGGTGGAAAACACCATCCAATAACTTCCTGAGAATTATTCATGAGATAAATGTCTTGAGTTCATGTCTAAAAAATGCTTTTATTCTACTCTCATCCTTGATTAATAGTTGGTGTGAGTATAGATTTATAGATTGGAGATAATTTTTCCTCAAAACATTGAAGAGATTGTGCTATTACCTTCCAATTTTCAATGTTGCTGTTACTAAGTTTTATGTTCATATGTTCTGATTTTTTTCTTTTCTGTCTCCAAAAGTTTTTAAGATTTTCTCTTTATCCATGATTTTCTGACATTACACAGGAATCCCTTAGTATAAATCTTTTCTAAATCATTTTGTGGAATCTTGAAAGTGATTTCAATCTGGGAATTGGCGTTATTTAGCTCTGGGAAATTTTGTACAGTTTTAATTTATTCTCTCTCACCAAAATTCCAAGTTTTGAAACTTATGTCTCCTAGACTTTCTATACAATTGTCTCACTTTTCCCCCAACTTTATTTTCATGAAATTTGAATTTCTGCTTTTATATATATATTTCTCTCTTTTTGTTAATTAACATATAATGTGTTATTTGTTTCAGGGGTACAGGTCTGTGATTCATCAGTCTTACACAATTCACAGCACTCACCATAGCACATACCCTCCCCAATGTCCATCACCCAGCCATCCCATCCCTCCCACCCCCCTCCACTCCAGCAACCCTCAGTTTGTTTCCTGAGACTAAGAGTCTCTTATGGTTTGTCTCCCTGTTTTTTTCATTTTCAATATTTATTTTATGATCTCTGGTTTTGCTTTTAAAAAATTATAGGTCTTATTCTCATTTCCTGAATGTAATAGCTAATAATTTTTTCTATATGTTTTGTTTTGATTCTGTTTTGTCTGTTTTTTTTTTCTTTTTGTTTTGGACTTTTTTGAGACTTTTCTCAAATGTCTAATGATCCTTTGGTATTTGTTTGTGTTAAGTTGATTCATATGAAATTGCTATTTTTGTAGGTTAGAAATGGTTGAATATTGGTAATTTCATAAGGTTTATTAAAAGTAAGCTCTGGATGCCTGGGTGGCTCAGTCAGTTAAGTATCTTCCTTCAGCTCAGGTCATGATCCTGGCGTCCTGGGATTGAGCCCCACGTTAGGATCCCTGCTCAGTGGGGAGTCTGCTTCTTGCTCTCCCTCTGCCCTTTCCCCTGCATGTTCTCTCTCTCTCTTGCTTTCTCTCTCAAATAAATGAAATCTTTAAAAAAAGTAAGCTCTTAAAAAGCTGAAAGCCCTACATTTAGAGTGGAGGGGGTGTTGAGAGTTTGATCATTTAGTATGTAGCTTTTATTTAATATTTTTGGTCACCTTACTTCCACCCTTAGTGTCTGATTCATTGAATACAGATCCTGTCTTGTGCAACTTTTCCAGAAAGCAAATCTCAAGTCTACTGTTGGACTAAAACTGGGTTAGTAGCCTGAGAATATAAACAAAGGAAGGAAGGAAGAGGACCAGAGATGTAACTATTTAAAAATGTCAACCAATCCTATTTTCCAGTATACCCTGTAGTTTTAGAAGGACCTGAAGTGGGAAATTCCTAAGCCTTTCCAACATTCTGCAAGGGGTATCAGCTTACTTCTTGTTCACCTTGACTGTCCCCTCCTTGTATTTTGCTAAGTCAATTACCATTCATCCATTCACTTCCCAAAATTTTGACTTCTGATGTTTTCTATACTTTCTTCTGTATTATGTGAGGGCATATGCCTACTTCATATCATTCATTTTGGGGAAAAAGCCTAGAAATAAATGAACGTACTCAATCCCCAAGGTTTAACCCAAAGTTTTAGATTAAAAATTGAGAATATTTGGTTTCACCATTTATTTTGTAAGAACACAAAATCCCAGAAAAATAGTTTGGCCACGTCATTGTAAGTTCAGTTACAGAATTAGGACTAGACTCCAGATCACTAATTCTCAGTGTTATTTCTGCTACACGATTATCTCTCATTACAGACCATTATTCTTTTCTCTTCATTACACAAATGACCATATTTTTACTCAAGGGACTTAACTGTACTTCTTTAAATAATTCAGTAGCCACAAGACTATAGCAAATTCATTTCCTAGTTCACTATTTGTATAAAGTGTTTTACAATTATTGTCCCAATATCTGTATGCCCCACTAGTGAATGATGAAGTATTTAAATTTTCACAAGTAGTGAAAATAAAAGTAGACAGTTATTATTTTTACATATGGAATTAATATGTATAACTTAGAAAAAAAGATTTGCTTTGGGTTGGAGATGACAAGTCTTCTTTTCTTTTAAACAATTTTAAGAACAGAACAAATGAATCTCATGAATGATATGATCTTCTCATTCCCATCCCCACTTCACCATTTTATCTTTTATTATAACAATGAATTTATAGTTTATTGAAATGATACAAATGCCATAATTTGAAATCAATCAATACAGAAAAGTATAAAGAAAAAGAGCAACAAATCATTATACATGCCAAAACACAAATGTACTACTGTTACCATTTTGTAAACCAAATTCCAGGTATACCTCATGTATATATAGAGAAAGGAGATATATTGAGAGAAAGGAGATTTGTCAAAATAACTTTATAACAATGCAATATTTAAGTAAAATGTATTTGATTTAACTGTAATTGAAAGGAATTCAATTAAAAAAAAGGAAATCAGATTAAAACTGTAGTAGTTATTGAACTTCAGATAAACATGGCTTTGTAAAGAAAGCATTAAGAAGGTCTTTTAAGATCATGCTTCAATTTCACTCAGTATAAATTGAATCCTTGTTTTAAAAGATTTTCATCATTTTCAGAGACTAGCCCTTTGCATAATAGTTAAAAGTTGTGACCTCTGAAATGAAATGCGAAATTAAAATTCTACCTTTATCACTCAAAGGTGTATAAATTTGGGCACATTTCTTAAGCTCTCCATGCTTCAGTTTCCCCAACTGTATTATAAAGCAAGGATAATAACAGATACCTCAAAAGTGCTTTGTGAGGATTGAGTCCCTAGAAAGCTAAAGAAAAACTAGTGAGCAAGTGTTACATACTATAACTCACTTTTGCCCTTCAAAATCCTTTGATTTGACTCTTGCTGGTCATATTTTTTTTCATTTATCATATTTGTATCATTTTCATATTCTGTTTTGTAAACTTAATTTTACCAGTTTTTTAGCTTTGAGATCTATGTATAAATTAATTCAATATGCATAGCAAATTATTTTGCTATAGATTCTTATTTCTAATTTTGATTTATTTTATAGAAGGCTAGTTGCTTTAAACCCCTTCATGGCTCATAATCCCTCTCCAACCTAAAGGATCAAATCCAATCTCAGGAAACTAATTCTTGGCAACATCTTTAGCCCCATGTCAACCTATCCTATCCTATCCAGTACTATCCATGTCTTCCATTTCTCCAATAATATAACCAACATGTTTTCTTTCCATGGATCTGCCAGGCTTTTTATAACCTTTACGCCTTGGCACATGATGTTGTTTTGTTTGGAATACCATTTTTCTCCAGACTGCTTAGCAAATATCTACTTAACTTGCAATATAAAGTTTTCCAATTTTAATAAGTGACATCATAGTTCTTCTAATCATTCAACCCCTAAACCTAGGAGTTATCCTCTACTTCTCTCTCTATGTCATACTCCATATCTAATCCTTCAGTAAGTCACCTCACCTCCAAACTGTATCTTAAATCCAACCACTTTTCATACTCTCCACTGTTAGGATCCTGGTCCAAGCCATCATCATGTCTTGCATGGGTGACCCCATGAAATTCCTAAATTGTCTCCCTTCCTCTAATTTGGCCCTTTAGTGTCTGCTCTTTATACAACCAGAACAATTCTCACCTCCCTTCTGTTGCAAACTTGTGTTGGTTTTATGGGAATCCTGAGGCTTTTCTAATGTTATTTTTGTTGGATGATGCCATAAAATATTTTTTAAAGTTATAATACCCAGTAAGTGTGCAATGAAAGTTAGAGATAATCTTAGAGATTGAATTTCTTCATTATCTAGCAAAAAGTCTTTGTTTTCTAATCAGGAAATATTATTGTCTTTTTTTTTTTTTTTTTTTACACTAGAAGGCAACTTCACTACCTTTATTTCCAAAATTCAAGGTGCATTCTAAAAATGAATATGCATTTTCTTAGTAAATTTTGAAGATTTTGTAGCTTATGCATCAATGACTATGAGTTGGGAAATTCACTTTAGATTCTTAGATGTGTGAGTCATTTTACATAATTATATTTCTGAAGAATCCTTTGGTATTTAAAATTTGTCTTGTCTTTATTCTCTGTGAAACAGGTGCCATCTTTTTCTATCAGACCTAAGATTATTATATTATGAACTATAGCAGTTTTATTTCTGGTGTTTCAACTGATAAGAAAGGAATAAAGGAAGAAAAATAAAGAAGAAAGGAAGGAAAAAAGGTTGGAAGGAAGGAAGGAAAAAAGGAAGGAAGGGTGGGAGGGAAGGAGGGATAGGTGGATGGAGAGAGGAAAGAAATGAATGCATGCAAAAACTCCCCATCACTGAAACCAAAGTGAAAGATTAATACTTTACTGGTAGTAATACTACCTTTCCCAGCATTAGTACCAATAATAATAACAACAACAACAGCCATTTATTGAATACTCTATGTGCCAGGCTCACACCGAAACATTTTACAAGTATCTTCTCATTTAATATCCAAGGTGCAATTTAATACTAGTCCTACAAGATGTTAAGTAAATTGCTCTAGGTCACTCAGCTAGTAGATAGCATTGCCAAAACTTAAACCCAGGTCTCCTAACCTGATGCTCTGACACTATCTGATACTCTTTTACAGTATCCCTCATCATTAAATAATGAATAAAAATGCAAAAATATCCTTCAAGGTTGAGTTAAGAAACTGGAAATATTTGTGGTCATGGTTTTTGTTTCCTCCATTGAAAAATAGATTGTGTTTCACAGTTTTAAATCACAACAATTCCATTAGCATTCAGCTTTTGCTGTGAAAGAGCTTGGATCTTTGCCATAAAATGCCCTTTAAAGTGAAATTTGGCCAAACTGTAGCCTAGAAACAATAGTGGGGCAGAATTGATCTATTAAAATGAAATTGCCAGACTTGAGTGGTCTAGCAATCATAATGCATTATGCTGACTACATAGATTCCAAAGTGTTTTTTTAATGCCTTATAAAGCACTAATTTTTCATGTTCAGAGATGTTCACAAATAATTTACCTAATTTATTTCACTTATTTTGGAAGCATGCAATAATACCAGTTATAAACCACAGCTAGAAGAAGATGCACTTCCCCCAATTCCCTACCCAACCCAAAGGCATAGGAATTTAGGGTAGGGAATAGGTAGCCTGAAATGTAGCTTACAGAATTATTGCCATATTTGTCATTTTAGGACTCCTGGTTGTAAGTGACAGAAATTCAAAAGAGTTTAAACACAAAATGAATTTATTAATTCCTGTAAATATAAATTTTGGGGAGTATTTGCCACTAGGTATGCCTGGATCCAGATGATCAATGCTGTTGTCAGGAACTTGCCTCATTTCAGCTCCCAGATTTGCTTTTTCTATGTTTTCTAAATTCTCAGGCAGACAACATTTAAATAGTGGCAATGACTGTAAATATTCTGTATTTAATTTAGAAACATCATAAGAATAAAAGTGCCTCTGTCCTTGTCACTTCAGTTAAAGTTTCTGGAATGGCTACCATTGGCTCCTTTTATGCCATGTACCCATCCCTGAATAATTACCAAGGCCAAGGCTATGGAGTGCTCTGAATGACCACTTGAGTTTGGGCAAGTTCATTTCAATAGGTCAACTGTACTCTGCTATTGCCCCTAGGGTACAACTTGGCCAAATTTCATTTTAAAGGGCATCCATCCACTCCTGAGGCTGAGGACTTGAGTCATTTCCACTCTAAACTCATGGTGGGGAAGTAGAAGAGGTGTTGTTCCTGTTACTAGAAGAAAGGGACATAGATGTTAGCCAAACAAAACAAAAGGAATATAGGTGTCTGGACTTTTTTTTTAAGTAACAGAGAAATACAGTAATCGCTCACCAACATCTCACTTTATTGGCATGAAATTCTATTTTATGCTAGTTTACTTCAGTTTAACTTTACCATATTTGGGCTTATTTAGGTCCTAACATAAGCCTGGATTTCCAGTCATTTCTCTTGGCAAGAATCAGAAAGAGAACTAAATATCAGCATAGAAAATGGAGACAAAGTGAGCTATAGAACAGGAATAGAACTGTTTAGGATAAACTCAGGAAACATAAGAAATGATAAATTCTGCATTAGAGATCTTCCAACTTCAGTTACACGTGGTGTGTCAAGAGGACGGATTATATCTGCCTTGGGGTGACTTTATCTTGGATAAAATCAACATCTTATGCCTCCCTATGTATTAAGAGAGAGTTGATAAATTTAGCAGCTCAGCTAAGCTTCTTCCATCACAAGCATCAAAGTTACTTTGTCTCTGGGATTGTGGTGAAATGTAGGAGGTAAGAATAAATAATTATAAATCATAAAATCAGAAAAATATTAAACATTTAGTTGAAGGATTAGGTATAGAGAGTAAATTTTAGCTTTCATATTACAATAAGACAAAAAAGTTAATCAATGAGTGTCTGGTTGAAATTGCAGGGAAGAAAAAGTAAATTCTTAAATGTTTATCATGAAGAATGAAATGCAAATGAAAATTAACTGTACAGTGCTTATTATTATTATTAATAACCAGGAATAATAATAGCATCTCACTTGTAGGACTGCTGTGAAGATATAATGAGATGATGATGTGCAGTGCTAGACTCAGAGGAAGTCCTCAATAATTGTTAGATAGTATATGGAACTTAAATAGCCGTTCATACTGTTTTATTTTAATTACAGTAAAAAAAAAACAAAACACTAACAGTTTTCATAACTTCATTTATGACCTTGTGGCCTGGCTTTAATTTTTCCTGAAGGTCTTTAGTTTCTCAGTCATGAATTTTCCAATGCAAGTAGTTTTCATGAACCAAGTCACTAAAGCCAATGGGGACAGTACATTGGACGTATTCCACAGACTTTAAAGGAAAATTGTAGGGAAGTCTGGGCTAAGAAGGCCTCAAAAGAAACTCCCTTCTCTGTATAGCCATGGACACCCAGGGGAAAGGGGAATAAGAGAGAGGGAGAGTTTTAGGCTCTCTGATGCTGCAATGAAGCTCAGATTCCAGTCTATAGCTTAGAAGACTTAGTCTGCCAGCCCCTGGGAAGCTTGAACTCACCCACAGAGTTGCAGTGCATGTATACGGAAGCCTCTACATTTACAGAAAACACCCTGTTAGCAGTCTTCTAGTCTCTCAGCAGTCTTTTAGTCTCTCAGCCTCTAGTCTCCACTCCAATCCATTCTTAGCTCTGTAACCCCTTCTCTTTAAGATGCATTTTCTGTTAGTCTTGATTCATGTACTGCCTAAACATTGGCATTTAAGGCGAGTCTAGGTTTTTCTTTCTCCCTATTTATCACTCTCCATACCCATTAGACCTGTTAATTTTTTCTCATGACTATTCTAAACATCTGTCATCCTGGTTTCCACAACCCAGGTGTAGACTCTGTCTTCCCCTGAGACTATGATGTGGGCATTTATTGTTTTGTTTCTTTTCTCTTCCTTTTCAAAGTCTTCCTCCATAGAGCAATAGGAAGTACTCTTCATCAAAGGTAAATTTGGCATTTTACTTCCCAGTTCAACACTCTTCAACAACCTTTCACCTACAGGACAAAATCTATAATCCTTCATAAGATTCTCAAGGATCTTGATGATGTCTTCTGCCAACTACCCAACCTAAATTCCTTAGCTCCAGGCCCTCCCAGTAGTTTGGATCTTTAACCTCCAGCCATCTAAATGATGTGTGGTTTCCTGAACTTGCCATGCTCTCTACCCTCTGAATCTGTACCTGTTTTCCCTTCTTCTTAGGATCCTCTCCTTCTACATTCCCATAAAACTCTTGCTTTTCTCAAGTTTCAGTTCAAATGTTATTTTTTTCTGTGAAAACTTCCCTGACATCGAAGGTCTTTAATTCATTTACTTACTCAATCATTTATGCTTTTTTTTTTAAAGATGTTATTTATTCATTTGACAGAGACACAGCAAGAGAGGGAACACAAGCAGGGGGAGAGGGTTCAATATTTATTGGGTCCCTAATATGCACTGGCCCTTAAATACTCCTTCTGTTATGTTTCCACTGAACTTCTCTAAGAAGAGTTCTTATTGTGTCATATGTGTGTGTACATATATATATATATATATATATATATATATATATAATTTTTTATTTTTAGTTTTTTTAGAGAGAGTGCAAGCTGGGAGGGGTAGAAGGAGAGGGAGAGAGAGAATCTTAAGCAGGCTCCACACCCAGTGTAGAGCCCGATGCAGGGCTCCATCTCATGACCCTGAGATCATGACCTGAGCCTAAATCAAGAGGTGGACGCTTAACTGACCAAGCCACCCAGGCACCCCTGTGCCATATTATTTGCTGTTGTTTTCTGACTCTTTCTAAGAACACTTGAAGACTCAAAAGAACAAGAGTTATGCATTTTAATCCAATCCCTACAGCATAGAATGGTATATAGCACATAACAGGTGCACACTCAAATAACTGCTGAATGAAAGGACTTATTTGGAAGAGTAGGCAAATTAAAGAGGAAGATGTGTTGGGACAGTAAAATGGGAATCACCCTACTGGGAGTTATCTAAACTGTGATCCTTGCCTGTCCCTCTTCAGAGGAGCACAGGGCAATCATCCTGGGTAGCTGTTGTTTTTGTGCTGCTCCCTTCCTCCTGTTTAATCTCCTGCTTCTGCATGAGATAGCTGTTCACTCCAATGCACTGGGACCACCCACTTAATGCTCTGAATAGTGAATGGGCTAATTTTGTAGAACCCCTACTAATGAAGATAAAATTGAGATAAAATAATGTCAGGACATAATGAGTAATAGTGCACAGACCCAAAGAAATTCTGAGAGCAATTTATTCTCTTCTCATTCCAGGGAAAATAAAACTTAAGCCACATTTTGTATTATTACTTTGTCCCTCCACAGCCCATAAGGAGGCAACTTGTTGCCATGAGGAGTAACTATTTTCCTGATTAATTGGACACTCTAGGAGATGGGCATGCTAATGCACAATGAAAAACTTGAAATGTATTACAGACTCCTGTTTCCAAAATATTCTGTTGGTTTGCTTTCTTTATTTTTAAGGAATCTCATGGAATACTGAAGCACACGTGGAATTTTACATGGCAGTTTCATTCATTTTATAGCTACAATTTTGCACTTTTGTATTTGTGGTAATACTGAGATGGTTCCAACATGATTCCTATACTACATTTTAAAGTTTTGACTCCAGAATGAATTTGAAAAATACCGGTATCTGATGCCATTTGTGTAACTTCTAATATGCTATTATTATGGCATTATGGATAATAAAAAACATTGAATTCATGAATGTAGGCAAAAGAATAAAATTATTTTTTTACTATCATACTATTTTAAAGATCACCTTTGTTCAAGTTTTACTTTGGGTTTAATAGTAACAATCCCTCAGTCCATGACTATTTCGGAGTGCTCACTGTGTACCAGGCATTGTATCAGGCACTCAAAGTAGGAAGGACATAAATTTTTACTGATTGACCACCATGGGCCAAGCACCATGCCAGGGACATAATATATACTAACTCGTTTACCCCTTATAACAAGTGCCATTCTCTGTAATTTACACAATAGGTAGTATTATCTCTATTCCAAAAATGAAGAAACTGAGCTCAAAGAGGATTGAAAAGATAAATATGACCTATTTCTTCCTCTCAAACGCTTCCTAATTCTTATGACCAGAAATTACAACCTTGGGAGATTCTTGGAAAATGGCATGCTTTTCTTGAAACATGGCATATCTCACCATTCCCATTCTCCCCTTCTGAGCCAAACTAATGGTGAGGCCTATAGGTCTGCAGAGGTGGTCTTCACAGTGCAATTGAGGCTGCAGTCCATCAGTGTTCTGACAGAACTAATGGTGTATTTTCACTGCTAGAGGCTGGATGGGGGCCTGGAGATTGGCCTGCAAGAATATATTGGATTCTGAGGAGGAGCTGGGCTGCAGGGTTCTGAGAACTCCTAAGATGAAATTTGATATCAACTTGTTTGAGTGAGTGTGGTCTCCTGAAATGTCATGGAATTGGGGACCAGCTAAACAAGTGACTGAGTTCACATTCTCCCTGGGGTCAGGAGGGCATGAAGATACTGGGAAGCTGTGCATCTTCTTCCTAGTGTCTCAGTGGGGGATCAGCAACCTTTTTGGCTACACTGTGGGCCCATGAGGGCAGCAACAATTGTGTTTTAGACAATACACAGGATTGGAGCATCTGAAAGTTCTCCAAAGCTTGCTTGAGCCCCCATGAGCAGACACACGGACATAAAAAAATGCCTATGGGAACCCAGATTCCAGGGATGAGAAGAATGAGAGAAACTTAGGATAGGTGTCTTGATGAAAACTCATGGGGAAAAAAAATGATAGAAAGGACGAATAGCAATGTGAACAATTATAAAGCACACAATAGCATTTAAGGAGATTAATACAGTATAATGAAGGCTTTCCACTTAAAAAAAAAGATAGGCAACCTAAAAAAGTATATATATATATATCTCAGTGCAGGATCTGAAGAGCATTGAAATCTAAATTTGTGACCTTGAAGATCAAAGGTGAGAAATATCATAAAGCACAGAGCAAAAAATTCTGATTAAAATCATGAGGAAAAAGATTGCTGGGATAAAAAGCAAAATCATTATAGAACTGCTACTAGTGATTCCCTCATTAAATAATGGTCATTATAGAAAGAGAAGTAGAAAAGGAAGGGAAGATGCAGTTTAGAGGAGGATGGAGCAGT
>NC_138371.1:21561740-21581046 GCF_054177405.1 Leptonychotes weddellii
GAAGGGCCATATGCACCCCAATGTTCATAGCAGCAATGTCCGCAATAGCCAAACTCTGGAAAGAGCTGAGATGCCCTTCAACAGATGAATGGATAAAGAAGATGTGGTCCATATCACAATGGAATATTACTCAACCATCAGAAAGGATGAATACCCAACTTTTGCATCAACATGAACGGGACTGGAGGAGATTATGCTAAGTGAAATAAGTCAAGCACAGAAAGTCAATTATCATATGGTTTCACTTATTTGTGGAACATAAGGAATAGCATGGAGGATATTAGGAGAAGGAAGGGAAAAATGAAGGGGAGGGAATCGGAGGGAGAGATGAACCATGAGAGACTATGGACTCTGAGAAACAAACTTGGGATTTTAGAGGGGAGAGGGGTGGGTGGATGGGTTAGCCCAGTGATGGGTATTAAGGAGGGCACATACTGCATGGAGCACTGGGTGTTGTATGAAAACAATGAATCATGGATCACTGCATGGAAAACTGGTGATGTATTGTATGGTGACTGACATAACATATTAAAATTTTAAAAAAAGGTGATGGTATGAAAATTTGGAAGATTCGAGAGTAAAGGTGGACTGAATGAAAGTCTGTTTCCACAACCTCAACTTCACAAATATCAAGTATCCATACTTTAGCATGTACCCAGTCCTGGGGCATTAATAAAACTTGATCTTTGTCCTAGATGAGCTCAAAACCTACTGGGCAAAACTTGTAAACCAAAATTACAGTCTATTATGACAAGTGCAAAGATAAAAAAGCCTGTATCTAGATAAGGTAGTACAAAAAAGGAAATTACTAATCCTGTATCAAAAGGATTCTAAGGGACAAATCAGAGTTTTCCAGACAAAGGATGTAGCACATTCTAGAAGGGGCCAATGTGACTAAAGACACAGATTAGTCACGCCTGAATTGGAAGAGAGATCCAACATTTTCTGAGTTTGTGAGGAAAAAATATAAGGATTAGTGAACATATAGTCACATGTAAGATGGGGTAGGGCCAATGAGAAAGTTAGCTAAAGAAAGACTACACCCTGGAATTATATAAGTTGTACACTTTTTCTCAGAAGAACAAACACTCTGAAAGAAAAAAAAAATAAAATTTCTGGCCAGAGTTTCTCTTATCTTTAATAATCACAAGTATGTTTTATCCCCATTATACAGATGAGGAGAAATGAGACAGAAGTCCAAATCTATTTGACTCCAAAGTCCATGTGCTCTACACCTCCAACAAAGGGGAATCCCCAAATGTATCATAACATTTATAAGTCATTTGACCAAGTTGGAACCAGTGCCAAAAAGGAAGAAACTGGGAAAGAAAAAAACAAAACAAAAGAAACAAATCACATAGTAATATAGGATTTTACAGGTTAAAAATACAGATTGCAGACAATTTTCATTCATCATTATAAACATTAGCCTAATTTCTGTAAGTGCCAAGAATAAAAAAAGGCTAGAACATCATCTATATTTTGTGTTAGGATCAGCATATATACATGAAAATAGTTTATTTATGCATTCGTTATTTCACCCAAAATTTATTTGTTTGTTTGTTTATGAATGAATTATATGTCTAGGACAATTTGCTGGTTCATAAAAATTTCATACAAAAATGAATAAGACAGTCTCTGCCTTGCAGAAACTCATAGTCAAGTAAAGAAGACACAAACAAGGAATTGATGTGTGGAAAATGAGCTAAAAGAACATGAGAGAAACCCTTAGCTTGAGGGTTACTCTGTACTAGAAAATAAATGGGAGTTATCCAGCATAAAATAGATACTCTAAAAGACTGTAAGTGTTGCCCTATAGTTATGTGAGTGGAAGGGAGAGTCTTTTTTGTTTCTGAGCTTTGGCCTATTCGGCTAGAATGTCAAGGAGACAGGATCTGGGTATATTTGTGTTTAACAATTGCCAGGTGATTCCTCAGAAGAGACAAATTTGGGAACCTGAGTTAAGGCAGTGGTTTTTAACTACAGGTTAGAATCATCTGGGGAGCTTGAAAAAGATTGTTGCCTGGGCTCCATTCCAGTCCCACTGAACTAGAATCACTGGAGGTGGGTCTCATGCATTAGTATTTTTAAAACAATGCCCAGGTGATTCTACTGGTCATCCAGGGTTGAAAACCATCGAGTTTAGGGATTGGCACAGATGGGACAGCCTAAAAAGGAGGCTGAGAGAGCAGAAGTGAAAGAACAATGCTAGAGATAGAAAGAAAAAGTCACATTGCAGGATTATAGGGGCCTCTCGAACAGGAGCCAAGATGTGGTCACCTGTTACACATCACACAGACATTAACATGACCACCAAATTTGATTACGATAAGGTGCTACTGACACAGGTGAGGGGTCTCAGAGAACTGAGGCACAGAAACCAGATTATAGTGGATTGAGAACTGAATGCAGGAGAGAAACTGAAGAGAGAGACAGGGAGAGAAAACAGATTATTCTTTCAAGAAACTTATTTGAAAACAAGTGGGGAGGGTAAAGGTGTGAGGGGGATTGAGAGTTGGTCCAGGAAAGGATAACTGGTGAAGACGAGACCTAGAGCATAGGAGAAGTTATTAGGAGAAAATAAAGGTCTTAAAGATTGGTGTGAATATAGATGTTGGGGGCAGGAGGGAAAGTTGAAGGAATTCCCACCAAAGGAATTCATTCATGCTGATTAAGTAAAAAAGCTGAGGCGGGGGGCGGGGAGAGTGATATAGAACAAGTGGATAATTTAAAGAAGTTGGGGAGGATGGGACTGACTTAAGGGAGAGGTACAAAGGCCTGCTCAGCACATTAAGAACATTGCCTTGGTAGGAGATGTTAAAATGAACCAATTATGCAACTTTATTCAACAAAGTTCTGAAGTCTGGGTATAGAAACCAATATTGGATAAAAGAATGAATTCAGGATAGGTACATTATTTAACCAGCAGAGCAGGCAGATATTAATACTATCAGCATTTCTTCCCTCATAATGATACCAGAAGTGGCCTTCCCAGAGTCAATGCAAGAAGGGATGGCTTCCTAGAAAAACATTATATAGAGGAAGGGGGAGTTATTAAATATTAGACCTAAGAAAGAGAATGAAGAGTGTCAAGAGAAGGGTTGAATTGCGATGGTGCTGAGACCACAAACATGGCGGTTAAGGTGGCAACAGTGCCCAGTTTGACTGGAGTAGATTTATGAGTGTAGAAGAGAAATAGGCAAGGCACAATAGTGAGGGTCTTGAATGCTGAGATAAGGAGATAGACTGAATCCTGTCAGTGGTGAAAAGCCACTGTTTGCTTCTGATCTTTGAAAATGGCATGCAAAGCTGCACTTAAGGGGGTCAACTTGGCAGCCACCTGTATAGTGCACTTGGATTTTAGATGTTGATCTCCTAAGTTTCTTTCAGTTTTCACTATTGAGCTTCTTTAGTAATTTACTCTCCCATTCCTTGCAACCATTATCATTTAGCTCCTTGTGCTCTTGCTTTCACCACTATCATCATAGATTTTTGTCAAACCTCATTCTCTTTGCCCTCTCTGCTTCATTCCACAACTATTCAAATTTCCTCCTCCCTTGGCGTCTGTCCTGCTTCCGTTCCTATTTATCAGGCTGTTCTTTTTCTTTCCTTTTTAGACTCTCTTCCTTCCTCTGTCCTCCTAATGCAGGTATCAATCTGGACCCTCTGCTCCTGTTTGTCTTCTTCTGAGGACACTTCCCCTTTATGGCTCAACCATTTCTGTGTAGATGACACAAATCTATACCTCCAGCCATCACTGCTATCCTGAGTTCCAGACCTGAAATTTCAATTTCTTGTTATAAATCTTCACATGGGGTCCTTCCTATACCTCCAACTCAGTGTTTCTAAAACAGAATTATATTTCCCACAAAAGTTTCTTTCCATGTCCACAGAACTTCTGAGTTTGTTGTTGACGTTATTTTTATAATTTTGTACCCCCTAATAACATCATACTGGGTTGTCATAGCAGTTTCTTAATTGGTTTGTTGGATTCTAGTTTTTTGTTCCTTTGATTTGAGTTTTGCACATTGACAGATAAAGCTTTCTGAAAAGGAGTTTTATTCATATTCTCCAAATGGCCACATTCCTTAGCCTTCCTGGCCCTGCAAGGAAGGTTAATGAACCCTCCATTGTCCATGGATTGAAGTCCAAAAGCTTAAACTTTTTTGCTTCTGCTATCTATCAATGTTTATCTTGCAAATCATTTGCTCTGTAGCGGCAATAATATTTCTGTTGATCTTTATGGTTTTCTGTACTATTTCTGTTTCCTAAATTGAATTCTATTCAACCCTCGTCTTTGTTTTATTTCCCCTTTTATTTAATAAGAAAGCATTTTCCAATATTTTCTGACAGGAGGTAAGTGTATCACACTTGATAATTACCTGCTCTACATTTTTCCCTTCTACCCCAAACACAAGGTGTTCTGTACTTAACTCTCAAATGTGATTGTTTCCTGAAGGTGAATGTGACCTTGCTAATAAAAGTGCACTACTTCTCACTTATAAAAATATTTTCATAAGAAAATATTATCTACTAGTACCTTCTGGTCTGCTGGTTTTTTTTTTTTTTTCCTATTTAAAATAGGCTTTCTAGATGAGTAATCTTTGAGGCAGACATCCATCCATGTTACTACCTTATTATACAAATTTTTGCACACATAGTGAATAGTGTACTCTGGGGACTCTCCTGGTCCCTTAGCCTTTATGGTGGCACAATAGTTCAGTTTCTACTTACTTAAGTGAGAAAAGGACCTCTTTATGTGTACCTCCATTTGATACCTAAGGTCCTATTCTTTAGCTAGTATTTCAAAGCTGCTTGTGCTTCTGTGTTATGTGAAGAAATGATTAAAGATGCACCCGTGGGGTTTTTGTACTCTGCAGGTCCATAGAGAAAGGAGGCTCTGATCGAAGCCCTCCTGGTTCCGGACACTTCTCTTTGTACCAAGGCTGTGTTCCTCCACAAGTATTACACTGAACTTTCTTTTATTTAGCACCCTCGGTTGCTTTTCTAATCATCTGAGTTTTAATACATACGATTTCCATTGTTTCTTCTGCCTGTAAAATATATTTTTAACAACTGCTTGAGTTGTATAACTTAAATATTTATTTAGGCCTATTTTTTTTTTCCTGCCAGACTTTAAACATTGTTTTCGGTATCACCTTTTCTAGAAGTCACACGTTGCTTCTTGAAGGTTTTAAAAAAAGGATCAGAACATGGGAAATATGGATTGATTTGCAGAATACTAAGTTAATATTGTAACTTTTTCACCACTAAATAATTTTTTTCCATCCTAAGATGATTATAAGTTTCATGTAACTAATATTCAATCATATTGCATAGTTCTTTGTAGCCATCACCAGCACCTAACAGCGCCATGTGGATAGTAAACACTTAGGAAATATTTGTTGGCTTTTTTTGGTTCAAGAACACAATCTACCAGTGTTGAAAAGTGACTTTTCATAACCAGCAACTTCAAATCAATCATGCTAATTTACTGAATTTAGAATTTAACCAAACCTCAATTAAAAAAACACAACTTTTTTTTTTTTAAAGATTTTATTTATTTATTTGAGACAGAATGAGAGAGAGAGAGAGCACATGAGAGGGGGGAGGGTCAGAGGGAGAAGCAGACTCCCTGCCAAGCAGGGAGCCCGATGTGGGACTCGATCCAGGGACTCCAGGATCATGACCTGAGCCGAAGGCAGTCGCTTAACCAACTGAGCCACCCAGGCGCCCCACAACAACTTTTTTTTGTAGAACAAACTCTTGTTGGCTTCTCTCCACCTCTCCCAATATGTGAGGAATTCTGGTTTGATCTTGGCTGTTATCTAGATCTCTGTGTGTTAATAGGGAAGGAGTGTTGACTTGTCCTGCTTATTATTAAAAATGATTTCATCTAGGACCATACAGCAAGGAAATCAAGAATAGTCTTGTTCCTTGAATTTATACTAAATAGATTAAAACAATTCCAATCTGCATATCTATAATTTTGGGAGATTATACTGAAGCTGTAGGCTCTTTAGGGTGTGTGTGTGTATACTTTTAAACTTTTTAATTAGGGAGCTTACTCAAAACAACTTATCCTTTTGTTAATAAATAAAAGTGTAATAATGGATCCTAGAAGAAAGTAGTAGAAACTTCTTTGGAATGCTGTATTCGAGTATGCACTTGAATTTTAAGTTAATAATTTAGGTGGTATTATGATAAAGTACTTGAAAAGTGATTAAAATCACATGAAATCTATGTAAAATAATTGTTACAAAATAGAAAAATATATAAATACACATGATTCTTCAGAATCTGAAGACAGTTTTTAAAAAGCAAAAAAAGCTTCTAGTTATGGATTTAGAAATTTAGAAAATATTTTATACTAAAATTTTACTTTAAATTTGAACTCAGTATGGGAAAGTACTGGTTGCAAATAAATCATCAAATCATAAATATTTTAAAGCCTCTGCTAACCCTGTGCTTGCTTCCATGAAGTACACATGAAAAATAAAAGAAAAAGAAAAAGAAAAAGCTTTGTTCTCATAGTTTATTCCCAGTAGAGAAAAAAAATTAAAAGGATAAAATGTTAAAAAATAAAAATCTTATTTAAAAATTACTTTGAGATTAAAAACAGAAAAGACAACACAGGGCGTTATTTATTCAGCAACATATTCTTTGGTCTAGTTCTGTGTTTAAACATGCATCCTTCCCTTTCCACTCCCGCCCTTCTCTCCCAAAGCATGGCTGAGCATCTTCTGCGCGTCAGGCCCTGTGCTGGGTATAAGGTTACAAAGAAGAATAAAGCACAGTTTCTGTCCTTGAATGAGAAGCATAGCTGGAATCTTCAGGAATCATCATTTGACAGCTCAAACATCAGAGAGCTGAAGGGGAGGAGTGTCTCTGTCACACCCACAGTCTTTGGGTTCTCAGAAGGCTTTCAGCCCCACCCATGGTGTCTCCTAGTCATAAGAGCTGTTGAGTAGGGATTGTAGCCTGCCCTATAGAACTATACTGGGGCATCTTATGGAACCTAGTCAATTTTTCTAATCCAGTCTGAGCTTCAGAACGGGGATAGTATCTACTTTAACTATATGGGAGGCAATAGGGAACCTATAACATTATTAAATATGACTAGGAGGTGAAATTAGGACTCTAACTCCAGGCTATGTTGACTTCAAGTCATTTTCATTAGGTTCTAATGTATTCTGAACTTCACCAATCACCAATTGTTGTTACTCCTGAACATTTGAAGAACAATGTGGATAAGCAGAGGTTTAGAATTGGGTGAAGGAAAGCCTACTGCAGATAAGGAATGTGCAGCTTAAGGGAAACAAGGGCACTCTCTAAATTACCATGACCTATAAGTAAAGAAATCATAAAGTCCCTGGAATATAATAAGTGAATCAAAGAAGTTATTGTTAAGGGAAAATCTATCAAAATGATGTATAGCTTTTAGAGGACAGCTCTGGAGAACACTATCAAAAATATTCCTATCCCAGTGTATGTGGCTCAGTCAGAGGAGGATGTTAGGTGTCCCCTTATTCCCACAAATAGGTCAGAGTTTGTATATGTGAAGGGGAAGGGTAGCAAGAGATTACTGTTAAATTTTCTGTCTTTTATTTTAGGTATGGCTATGTCTGGTTTCCTTGCTTATCTTGGCCCTTCTGGTTCTGGTACTAATTCCAAACACAAGATGTGGGGACTCTGCTTCTCCTCACTACCTTTTTCTTTTTTTTAAGACTTTATTTATTTATTTGAGAGAGAGAGCAGAGGGAGAGGGGAAGAGGCAGAGTGGGGGGGAGGGAGAAGCAGGCTCCCCATTGATCAGGGACCTGGACACTGGGCTTGATCCCAGGATTCTGAGATCAAGACCTGAGCCAAAGGCAAATGCTTAATCCACCGAGTCACCCAGGTTTCCCCTCACTACCTTAATAGAAAGATTTACTAGGTTTTCTCACTAAGAGTATGGTGATATACCAAGCAGGCTAAAAGACTTAGCTTGTTTCCCTCATTCAAAATGTTTTCAACTCTCTCATCAGATCCAGAGTTTTAGACCACATGCATGAGAATTTGGGCATGGGTACTGGAACCTTGGGTATTTCCATCCTTCTAATTCTAGTTTCTGAAATCTCATAGGATTGATGAAATTATAGTGTTTTCTGAGCCTCTCCTAGGAGAAACTCTTAAGGCTCCATCAAATCCTATGCTAAAATAATTAAAGACTCAAGACAAAGGATGTCAGCCTGGTTCAATGCTCAAATAGGAAGCTCATATTTGAGCCTGTCTCAAAAGGGGAGTAAACTTAGTGCTTGTGACTTTAAATTCTGAGGATGCTTAGGAGGAGTGTGGAAATCTCCTTGAAACTGGTAGTTTGTTTATTCCTTATAAAAACATTAGGTGTCAGGGCAAGGGCTCAAAGGAAATGACTCTCACACATTCCTTTAAGTAGGGAGAATAGATATGCTGGTTCCTTCTACACCATATTAGGAATATGCTAAGGGTCCCCGGGAAGGAGAAAGAAGTCATACAAAATGCAAAGGACTCTCATCTCAGCTCAGAAAGTGCATTAATTTGAGTGAGAAAGGGTTGGGAGAAAAAGCTTAAATCTGTCAATCAGGAAAGGCTTGGGGAAAAAAGGGAGGGGCACTTTACCTAAGAATCTGAGACTCAGCAGCTGAGTGGTAAAGGGAATTGGCAGGAGAAAGGCCAACTTGGAGGGTGGGGAAGTGGATAATTAAGAATTCTTTAAGGATCCAAATCTGGAAAATGACTTTTTTCTCTACTCTGGAGCATTTGCCCTGATGTGTCTTTGGGCAGGTGCTGGATTTCTTCAGCAAATTGTGTTAATTCTGGATTTGTGAGGTGGGGCTTAAAAACTATTAAAGTTTGGGTGGAGCATCTAAAGAAACATATTTCTTTAAGTTATGTAATTCAAGTAATTTTGCTTGTTCTTTCAGTGAGAGACAAAAATAGAGACTACTTCCCAGGTGTTTATGTCTGCCAGTCCTATTCATGTTTTTATTTCCATTCCAACGATTTGGCTTTATTTAGGTTTTAATATTATAAATGACCCCAACACATTTGAGGAAGTGGCAGGTAAATACAATTCGGTAAGCATGATTTTTATTTTGTGTGTGTGCTGATAAGTTGTGTGGTGCCATAACTACCCTGAAAGTTAAACAGACTTACTGTGAGGAAACAAAACTAAGATTATATGGTAATCACTTAGTCAATGTTCTGGTTGCTCACGCAAAAAACTTAGTCATTCCTGCCTCCTTCCTTTTCCTTACAGCATTCAATCCAGCAGCCAAGCCTGAGGCTTTCTTTAACCCCCCAAATCTCTCAAATCAATCTCTTCTCCTCACCTCCATCAAAACTATCCTTGCCCAAATCTGGAAAGGCAGCTTGGATTTGCAACCATCTCCTAACTTGTTTCCCCTGTTCTATCCTGCCTCCTTCCTGTTTTCAACCCAGCAGCAGAATGGTCCTTTTATTTTATTTTTATTTCATTTTTTAAAGATTTTATTTATTTATTTTGACAGAATGGTCCTTTTAAAACCTAAATGATACCATATCATTTCCCCAGGTATTTAATTTCATTTGCAATAAAAACCAAAGACCTTACTATGGACCACAAGGCAAGGGCTATCACTCCAGGTTACTTTGAACTATCTAGCAACCACTCCCCAACTCAATTCTTGCTCCTTGCTACTCATTGAATATGACAGCATGCATCTACCTTGGAACTTTAGTATTTCACACTTTTTCGCCAAATGCTTACAGGGCTTGGTCCTTCCCCTCCTTCAGTTCTGTGCTAAATATAATTTCCATTATGCCTTCCATGATCATCTCTTATAACCATACTCTTCTCCCCACCTTCCCCCAAACCACTTAGCCTACTTTAAATTTCTCCATAGCCCTTATCAGAGCTTCACTATATTTATTTGTTAGTCTCTCCACTAACAATGTTTATAGAGGACTTTTTCACTGATTTATCCCCAGAGCCTAGATCAGCACCTGACACACTGTATGTTTCAACAAACATTTGCTGACTAAACACTGAGTAAAATAGTAATCGTGGTTGGTCTTTTACATAGGTGAAGTAGACGGCACTAGCCATTACCACTGGAGGCTCAAAAGTCATGCTTCTCTTCTCTTTTTACTTACACAACTGTTTTCCCCAAATCTTATTAATAGGGGTTTGTATTCCACATTAAAAAGGAAGAATTAAAATATACTAGTTAGCCATGTTTACTCTTCAGGAAGGAGATATGTTAGGACAGCCATGGACATCTATGCAGGTCGTGACCTGCATACAAGGGTTGGCTGAAGGGGCATAAGTGAAATCCTGCCAGGGTTAGCTAGATAAGTTCTAACTTGGGGTTGCATTGTCCTGGAGCTCATCCCAAAGGGTTTTTCTACTTTTCACAAAGGAACTAAAGTGATCAAATCAGAAGTGTGGGAGAGAGGAGGACAGGCTGGGCATTTGGGGTTAGGTGTGGGAGGAAGACTGAATTTTTACTAAAAAGGCTTTTATTCTCTTTGACATTGTTGGCTTCTTTTATTTTTTATGTATATCCATTAGATATTTTTAAGAAAGGAAAAAGGTATATGAGACATCTTCAACCTATTGACATAATTTACCCTAAAATATAATAGATGGATCAATAGCAGAGCCTTCCTTAACAATGAGTCTGTTGGATATCTCCCATTTGTCCTCCAGATCTATTTTTTACACTCTGCACCCTGTTCTGTGCCCTGTGAGGTTCATCTATACGAACCACATCAACAAGCTTCCTTTTTTCTGGTGTCCAGTTGGATTCGTCCAAGGTAGAGCCCCAGCAGGATACCAGAAGGCAGATGTATGAGTTTTGGTTATCTATTTCCTTGATTCCAAAGTCAAGCTTTTCTTAAAGTGGCTGTCTCTACACATCTTTCTCCTTTTGGATCCTGATAACTACTCTTTCATCCAAGAAACTGCACCATGTCATCTGTACACCTTCCTTACACCTTTGTTCCTAGTCCCTTTACTAAATCTTTTTGGGTTATCTTTGAAAAAAAAAAAAGAAAGTGCCATATGTTTCCTGCTAGAACTCTGACTGATACACATTTCACGAGAAGAGAACTGTAAGGAGACTGTAAAGAAGGAGCAGAAGCATGGGGTCAGAGATAGGTCAGAAATCGGATCCCAGTGGACACCAAGATAAACCAACCATCCCAAATATGGACTTCTAGAGTTAGAGACTTTGCATTTGCTTAGCCCATGTCCTTCATTTTATTATCTGAGGGAAACTGAGACTGAGAGAGATTTAGTGACCTCGTTCAAGGTCATGTGACCAGTTGGTAACAGAACCACAATTTGTATTCAGATCTGTAACATAAACTTATTAGTCTGTCACAGTCAACAGTTTTGCCTAGGGCCAGCCATGGAAAAAATATGCCCTTTTGTATACCTAAGTGCTGGCCTCTTTCTTTTTCTAATGCATCGAAAGGTGTGAATATATACATACCCTGTTCCTGGGATTGTACTCGCTGAGATCATACCCAATAGGACAGATAAAATCTTTCTCCAATTGTGGCTATGGTAATTGCTCCTTTTCCTAGCCACATCATTTTTGACTTCTGGTTTGCTGACTCATTTCCTGTGTTTCATATTGTTCTTTTCTATGATGCTTTCTCACATCATGGGGTTTTACTTTAATTAAAGAATATTCTTATTTGCATATGGTTGACCACTAGAAGTTCAGATTGTAAATGCAGAGCTATCTCTAATGACTATTGCTATAGATTCAGTGATGTGTCTTCTAAATTGCCCAAACTTTGAAGTTTTTCAAAAACATTGTGCTTTGTCTTTCCTTATCTATAAAGCGGTAATAATAATGTCTACCTAATAGGTCTGGAGTGAGATTTAAATTAGATAATACATACAGAGCTCTTAGAACAGTAGCTGGCCTACAGCACATCATCAATTAAGGTTAATTACTATTGCTTACTTCGGTAGTAAGGTGACATTTTATGCTACAAATTTCAGATCGGTGTTCTGAGTTTCTCTCTTCTGTATTTTGGGATGTGTGTGTATGGGAGGATGGGTGAGACTTTACTCTGCCTTTTGGCTGGAAAAGCAGTGTCTGGATTAAATTCAATCACCAAAATGATTCATTCTTTGGACAATTATCATTTTCATGATGTTTCTCTTGTAACACTATTGAATAGAGGGCTCACAATGAGTGCTATCTTGAGTCTTTTGGGATTTTCCATTTTAAACATTTTACATTTCTGTCTGGTAGGCTGCATCTGCTTAAGGGATTCAGTTTAGCTCCACAAATGTTTACTGAGCAAATACTATTGGCTACATGCTGTAGAAACAATGGTGATTTTAAACAACACCCTCACCCCAGAAAGCTTACAGTCTTCTGGGGATGCTTTGCTCTTGGCCACATCTTTGCTCAAACCTGTGACCCAGGAGACCACATCAGTCTAATGTGGATAACTAAGTGCCAGCTCATCGCTGGGTTTGGCCCCAAATCAGCAATCTGTCTTTATCTAATCCCGTATAGTTCCCAGTCACATTAGTGGGAATTTTGAGAGTATATCTGAGAAGAATTTTATTTACTCTTTGCATTCTTTCTAAGTTTAAGCACATGTCCCAGGAAGTTTGATGCTTATTTGCTCTTCCTCAGGCTTTGACATACCAGTCACCTACTGTTGTGGAACTGGTAAGCACATTTGAGACACATGGTTCCTCAGAATGTGGTAAGGGTCTAGAAAAAAGTTCTCAGTTATCAGATCTAAAAGGAACCCATGGGGATTATCCAGCAGCCAAATTCTAGAATCTAACCTAAACCATGCATTTCAATGATGAGGTTACATTGACAAAGTTATGATAGATTACTGAAAGAGGCTCTGTGATGTCCCAAGGGTCACCCAGCTGGTTGTGTTTTAGACAATACTAAGAATTGAATCTTCTTTTAATGTTGTTTCCTGAAATTGTGGGGTGTCTGGTTATTTCAGTTTTCAACTTTTGTGATGCCATGAGCCATTATTATATCTGTCTGGAAGGTCTCAGCATTGGCGATTTGATTTTCTTAAATGCCAGACAGAGTTTATAAAGAACTGAGAAAATGATTTAATTAGCCATGAAGATATGTGACTGTTACCACTTCTTAGGTAATTCATTTCCCTTATTAGCTTTCACAAATGCAAAAAGCATCCATTGCTCAGATGCACTATGTGTAGGTATTTGGAAATTAGTTCTTTTGCATTCTATGTCATTGTCCCAGGTCTCTCCATATAGTCCTGTTCTTGGTGGGAGAGGGAGGTGGTGGGAGTTAAGAACAGTCAGCAGGTGAAGAACTACTTCTTTTGAAATGAACATTCAAAAAGGTAAGATGGAATTTTTCTTGTTTTATATTTTGCCCAGTAAACTACATATATGCCCAAATGAAATTATAGCCCAATAGAACCTATAGAATTTTTTCTAGCAAGAAAAGAACCTTCAAGATCATTAAGTCAAAAGCTGGGAGAAAGGAGGCTAACTGAAAAGCATCCCCTTAGGAAGATAAGATGCTAATTTTTAGAGGCACTCAGCAGTTAGAAAATCAATTTTTCTTAACATTGAGAATTATTGAGTGGCTGGAAAAGCATCTTACTCTATGAAATATAGTCACTGTTTAGTGCCTTTCCATTTTATTTACTATTTAAAGCACACAACAGCTAGTTAACCACCTACTTATAAAATATATTTAATGTTTAGAGGCACTCAGTGTGGTTACAAAATGATTTTAAGGGTATACAAATATGGTACGTTAACCACATTTCATGAACTATGGTTCCCTCTGGAAAAACAAAAACATTTTCCCTGGCATCCTGCGGCATTTCATCCTGAAGTTTGTAAATGACCCATACTGCTCAAACCGGCTGCCTCACTGGCTTTTGATGCCAACCACTTTAGAGCACACACCAGAAAGATCAATATAACCCCTACATAAGTGATAGAGCACCGAGCACTCAAAGGCTGTTAGACTCTCCGATAAAGAATGGCTTGACAGACGCAGTGAAATTAAGCAGCATGCACAAAACCCCAGTAAAGAGGTTGTAGGGCTGCAGTCTTCTCTCTGTGCATGGTGGATTGATGGGTGCACTATGACACAGATTCACTGAGATGAGACTTGGCCCTTGCCACTTATATGCATTAGTGAGTTTATGGCCTATGAAAGCACAGCGAGAGTCTAACAAAGTATGGGAAAAGAATGGAGCCCTTTGCAAAGGAACCTGCTACAGAGAATTATGACAAGTGAGACATAAGGGGGCCTAGCACAAACTTAACAGTGAGAAAATATTCAACCATATTTATTTTCAAGCAATATCCCTGAAAACACTCTATATATCACAGTGTGTTAATCTCCCTCTTTCATTATTGAAACTCCATGACATCGATTATTGAGGAAATGTGATGGAAATGTTGCTCTTAATTTCCCATACATGTAATAAAGCTGAATGCGTGATGTTGTTCACTTTGTCTTGTTTACTTTGCCATCCTGCAGCATGTATCCTGACAGAAGGGTTTCTAACCCAAGATGATAATCACACTTAAGCTGGGGGAAGGGTGCAAAGACAGAGATTGAGAGCAGGCTGGGATAAATCCCTACTTTGTCTCATCATACAGGGGGCAGTATTTCTAGCAAGGGTAATCACTAGTAAAATTCTAACCAAGGATAGTTGATATGGAAGTATACCAATTTTTTAACCAAATGATGAAAGAATTTATTAATTATGAAAGGAGATAGTGTTAGAGAATAAAACATTACACAAGAAAATTGTGAGAGACTCTTTAGTGAGGACTCTAGCTTACACTGCAATATGATTCAGTTCTCTGAGACATTTTAAAATGTGCTAGACCAGACTTCTGGTTCTTGGTCCAGCATATAAGGAGGGAGTTTGGAAGTCATCACTCCATTCTAACAAGGAAGAAACTAAACAACCTGAAAATCAACAAATCGTCTTAGATTTGTTAGAGAATTGAGGCCACAGGACAAACCACTATTCCCAGAATTGGAAAGACAGGCAGACACAAAGAATCATCACTTACTGGAGCAGAAACCCACAGCAGGAAACTCTGTAGAAACCAGTGCTAGGTTAGGAAAACCTAAACTATAATTGACAAATTGCGAGAAGCTCATTATGGACAAATCTAAAAGCTAAAAACTCTAGGAGAGTCCCCACACTTTATTGAGTTTTTACCTCCTGGAGCCCTACTAGGGTGTCACAGTGAAGATGAGAGAAAAATCCTCTTACGGTTCTGGCAAGGAGAAGGGGAAAGTAGTAATATTGAAAGATGCCCAGATCATTCTGTCCTTAAGGAGGCCTGCCTTCAAGAGAAACTGCCTTACCAGATTCTGATCTACTGGGTGTTTTCCAGAGCCCAACCAATGTGGCAGAGGGAAATATTCAATTCCAGCTCCCTCTAGTCATTTTATCCCATCTAAGGGGGGAAAACTGAAAAGCATTTATGAAGATCACAGTCCAGGGCCTCAGGCTCAATAAAAGATTAGTCATAAAACCATAGAATAGCTTCCTCCCCAACACTCCAGCCTCCCAATGTATCCCAGGCTATTTTATCACAGTTCCTTTTAAACAATATCTTATGTCCAGCTTTCAACAAAAAATTACAATGTATACTAAAAGGGAAAAAAACGCAAGGACAGAGCCAGCATCAGAACTAGACTCAGATATTTGGCAGGGATGTTGGAATTCTTAGACCAGGAATTTAAAATAACTATGATTAATATGCTAAGGGCGCTAAAGGAAAAAAACAGACAACATGTAAGAACAGATGGGTAATATAAGCAGAGAGATGAAAATTCCAAGAAAGAATAAAAAAGAATTGTAGGAATAAAAAATACTGTAACCAAAATGAAGAATGCCTTTGATGGGCTCATTAGTAGACTGACATGGCTGAGGGAAGAATCAGTGAGCTTGAGGATATGTCAACAGAAATTCCAGAACTAAAACAAAAGAGAGAAAAGGCTGAAAAAAAAAAAAACTGTAGCAGAATTCCAAGAACTGTGGACAACTGCAGAAAGTTTGATATGGGCATAATGGGAATACTAGAGGAGCAGAAAGAAACAAAAGAAATATTTGGAGCGATAAAGACTGAGAATTTTCTCAAATTAATGTTAGACTCTAAACCACAGATTGAGGAAGCACAGAGAATATCAAGCAAGATAAATTACAAAAACAAAAACAAACAAACAAAAAGCTATAGCTAGGCATGCATATCATACTCAAGCTGCAGAAAATAAAAGATAAGGAAAAAAGTCTCGAAAGAAGCCAGAGACAACACCTTACCTAGAGAGGAGTGAGGATAAGAATTACATCAAATTTCTCTTCAGAAATCATGCAAACAAGAAGAGAGTGAAGTGAAATACATAAAGTGTTGGGAGTAAAACAAATAAAAAACAAAAACTAACCTAAAATTCTGTATCCTATAAAATTATCTTTTAAAGTGAAGGAGACATACTTTCTCAAACAAACAAAAGTTGAGGGAATTTATTGCCAGTAGACTTACTTTGCAGATATGTTGAGGAAGTTTTCCAGAGAAAAGGAAAATGATACATCAAAAACTCAATCTATATAAAGAAGAGCATAAGAGAAGGAATAAGTGAAAGTAAAATAAAAACTTTTTATTGTTTTATTCATAGTTGACTGAACATATAACAATTCGTTCAAAATAATAATAGTAACAATGTGTTTGACATGTACAGTTAACCTTGCACTACCCAAGAAGCAGTACAGCATTATCTGAAAGTAAATTTGGATCAATTGTGATGTATCCCGAAAACACTAGAGCAGCCACTTAAAAAAGTATAAAACAAAAAAAGAGAAGTAATATTAATATGTTAAGAAAGGTAAAAAAAAATAGAGTCCACAAAATATGCAATTAAAGCCACAAAGAAACAGGAAAAGAGTGGAAGACAAAAACAGGAACAAAGAACAGGGCAATAAATACAAAAAAGTTACAAATATGGTAGGTATTAATCAGATTATATAAATAATCACATTAGATGTCAACGGTCTAAATACACAAATTAAAAGACAGATCATCAGAATGGATCAAAACACACAACTATATGTTATGTACAAGAAATCCATTTTATATATAAAGACACATGGGTGGCTCAGTTGGTTAAGCGACTGCCTTCGGCTCAGGTCATGATCCTGGAGTCCAGGGATCGAGTCCCACATTGGGTTCCCTGCTCAGCAGGGAGTCTGCTTCTCCCTCTGACCCTCCCCCCTCTCATGCTCTCTCTCTCTCTCATTCTCTCTCTCAAATAAATAAAATCTTTTTTTAAAAAAGTAAAGGGATGGAGAAATATATATCATGCCAACTCTAAAGAAAGCTGATATCAAAGCAAGGAAAATTATCAGGAATAAAGATAGATATTACATAACGATAAAGGGCCAATTCTCTAAGATCTACCAAACCTTAATATGTATGCACCTAACAAGGGAGCATCAAAATACAGGAGGCAAAATCTGATAGAACTGCAAGGAGAAACAGATGAATTTACCATTATAGTTGGAGACTTCAACACCTTCTTTCAGTAATGGACAGATCCAGCAATCAAAAATTAGTAAGGACATAGTTCAATTCCACAGCACCATCAAATAACTGCATATAAATGACATCTATAGGTCACCTGGGTGGCTCATTCAGTTAAGCATCTGCCTTTGGCTCAGGTCATGATCCCAGGGTCCTGGGATTGAGCCCCACATCCAGCTCCCTGCTCAGTAGGGTGTCTGCTTCTCCCTCTCCTCTGCCTCTCCCCCTGGCTTGTGCTCTCTCTCTCTCACTCACTTACTCTCTCTCTCTCTCTCAATTAAATAAATAAAATCTTTAAAAAAATTTTTTAAATAAATGACATCTATAGGATACTTCATCCAAGAACAGAACAAAATCTTTTTAAGCTCACATGGAACATATACCAAGACAGACCACATTCTGGGCCATAAAATATACCTTAACAAATTTGAAAGAATAGAAATCATACAATGTCTGCTCTCACACTACAACAGAACTACTCTAGACATCAATAACAGAAAGATACTAGCAAAATCCCCAAATACTTGGAGATTAAACATCACATTTCTAAATAACATGTATGTCCAAGAAGAAATCTCAAGAAAAATTTTAAAAATATTTTAACTAAATGAAAATAAAAATACAAATTATCAAAATTTGTGGGATGCAGTGAAAATAGTGCTTAAAGGGAGATTCATAG
Organism: Leptonychotes weddellii; assembly: GCF_054177405.1. Taxonomy (NCBI): domain Eukaryota; kingdom Metazoa; phylum Chordata; class Mammalia; order Carnivora; family Phocidae; genus Leptonychotes; species Leptonychotes weddellii. The sequence goes on from NC_138371.1 coordinate 21,580,010, forward strand.
CATTGATTATAAATATTAGGAAAGAAAGAACATCTAAAAATCAATAATCTAAGCTTCCAGCTTAGAGAATGAGAAAAAAAGGAAATTAAATCTATAGTAAGCAGAAGAAAAGAAATAATAAAAATTAGAGCATAAATCAAAGAAATTGAAAACAGGAAAATCCATTGAGCAAATCAATGAAACCAAAGAACCAAAAGGTGGTTCTTTGAAAGATCAGTAACAGCCAGGAAGACTAAGAGAAGAAGAGAGATGATGCAAATTACTAATATCAAAAATGAAAGAGAGGATATTACTACAGATTTCATGGACATTAAAAGAATAATAATTAAGGAACATTATGAACCACTCTATGCCCACACATTTGTTACTCTAGGTAAAATGGGCAAATTCCTTGAAAGACACTATTTGCCAAAGCTCATAAAGAAGAAATAGACAGAGAACTTGGGGCCCCGCTCCTCAGTGAGCCCCCAAAGAGGAGCAGTCAGTCACTCCCGTCTCCCCGGTCTCCGGCTGCACTCCGTGCTCACCCGGCCTGTGGCCGCGCGTTTCTATCTCTGGCGCCCGACCCCGCGTGCAGTCTCCAAACGCAGCAGATCCGTGCGGTGCACTCCCGCGCCGCTCCTCCCCGGGGGAGGAAGAGTTGGAGGTCCACGGCAGCATCCTCCTTGGCAGGAAACACCAACTCCTTCAGAACGTGGAGGAAAGAGGGCGTGCTCAAGAACTGCCATCCGAGTGTGGATTGGGGCTTCACTGCTTTCTTTGCCCTGTGCTTTTTGGCAAGCTTGGTGAACGTCTAACATTAAGGAAACGGGAGAGAGGAACAAATGGAAGGAGCCAGATATCTTCTACCCCCACATCATTTCCTTTAACTCTGTAAGATCTGGAGAACCAGAAGCAAGCTTCAAACCTTCCCACTAAGATCCACAACAAATTGTGAATCCTGAGCCAAAAGGATTCTAATGATGGCTAGAAACCAAGAAGGCCAGATGCATTTTTTCTGGTCTTGTAATGAAGAGACAAATGATACATCCGTCCAG
>NC_138371.1:21581546-21638814 GCF_054177405.1 Leptonychotes weddellii
AAAAAAAAAAAGAAGAAATAGACAATCTGAATAGGTATATATATTTATTAAAGGAATTGAATCAATAATTAATAACCTTCCAAAACAGATTCACTGGTTAATTCTACCAAACATTTAAGGGAAAAATTATACCAATTATCTATAATTTCTTCTGGAAGACAGAAACAAAGGGAATAATTCCTAACTCATTCAATGAGTCCAGCATTACTCTTATACCAAAAGCAGGTAAAGACATTACAAGAAAAGAAAGTTACAGACTAGTATCTTTCAAGAACATAGATGCAATAATCCTCAAGAAAAAAAATAAGCAAATCAAATCCAACAATGTATAAAAAGAATTATATACTATGACCAAGTGACATTTATTCCAGATATACAAAGCTGGTTCAACATTCAAAAATCAAATTAATGTAATCCATCACATTAACAAACTACAAAAGAAAAATCACATATTTATATCAATAGATGAAGAAAATGCCTTTGACAAAATCCAACCCCAATTCATGATAAAAACTTAGGAACCAGAAATCAAGGGGAATGTTGATTAAAAAAAATATATACAAAAACCTATAGCTAACATCTTACTTCATGATGAGAAACTATAAGCTTTCTTACTAGATCAAGAAGAAGTCAAGAGTGTCCTCTCTCTACTTCTTTTCAACATTATACTGGAAGACCTAGCTAATGTAATAAAACAAGAAAAGGAAATAGAAGGTATACAGTTGGGAAGGAAGAAATAAAACTGTACTTGTTAGCAGATGACATGACTGTCCATGTAGAAAATCTACATAGAATCAACAAAAATACTCCTGGAAGCAGTAGTGATTATAATGAGGTTTTACATGTTTACAAGGTAAACATATAAGTCAACTGCTTTTCTATATACCAGCAATGAATAACTGGGATGTGAAATAAAAAATGCAATGCCATTTAATTAGCATCCACCAAAATGAAATAGGTATAAATCTAACAAAATATATACAAGAGGATATTATGTATATAAGGAAAATTACAAAATCCTGATGAAAGAAATCAAAGAACTAAATAAAGGGAGAGATATGACATGTTCATGGATAAAAAGACCCAATATTGTCAAGATGTCAATTTTCCCAACTTGATCTATAGATTCAGTGCAATCCCAATGAAAATCCCAGAAAGCTATTTGTAGATATTGACAAAATGATCCTAAAGTTTATATGGAGAGGCAAAAGTCCCAGAATCACCAATACAATGTTGAAGGATAAGAATAAAGTTAGAGGACTGACACTATCCAACTTCAGGTAACAAATGGTCCTAGAACAACTGGACATACACATGAGAAAAAAATGAATCCAGATACAGCCTTTACACCTTTCACAAATAATAACTCAAATATTAACTCACAGACCTAAATGTAAAATGCAAAACTAAACCAACCAACAAAAAACAAATTAAAAAAACCCCAAAAGACTAAAACCAAAAAAAAAAAAAAACCCCCCCCCAAAAAATCCCCTAGAAGATAACACAGGAGAGAATCTTGGGTTTGGTGGAAACTTTTTGGATACAACACAAAAGGCATGATTATTGGGGTGCTTAGGTGGCTCAGTCGTCCTTCGGCTCAGGTCACGATCCCAGAGTCCTGGGCTCGAGCCCCACATCGGGCTCCCTGCTCTGCGGGAAGCCAGCTTCTCCCTCTCCCACTCTCCCTGCTTGTGTTCCCTCTCTCGCTCTCTCTCTCTCTGTCAAATAAATAAATAAAAAAATCTTAAAAAAAAAGGCCTGATTATTGAAACAACTGGTAAGTTGGACTTCATTAAAGTTAAATTACATGAAAACTTCTGCTGTGCAAAAGACACTCTCCGAATAAGACAAGCCATAGACTGGGAGAAAATATCTCCAAAATACATATCTCATAAAATACTGTCATCCAAAATATATAAGGAACTATTAAGAATCAACAATAAGAAAACAAACAATTGATTAATAATGAACAAAAGATCAGAACAGATACCTCACCAAAGAAGATATACAGATGGCAAATAAACATATGTAAAGATGCTTAATATCATATGTCATTAGGGAACTGCAGATTGAAACAACAAAATACTACTACATACCTATTAGAATGATGAATATCCAAAACACTTACACACCAAATGATGGCAAGGATGAGGAGTGACAGGAACTCTCATTCATTACTGTTGGGAAGGCAAAATGGTAAAACCACTTTGGAATATAGTTTCGCAGTTTCTTATAAACCTAAATGTACTCTTACCATTTGATCTAGCAACCACATTCTTTGGAATTTACCCACTTGTATCCACACAAAAACCTGCACATGTATATTTAAAGCAGCTTTATTTGTAATTGCCCAAACTTGGAAGCAATTAAGATGTCTTTCAGTAGGTGAATGGATAAAAAGTGATACACCAAACAATGAAATAGTAATCGACACTAAAAAGAAATAAGGTATCAAGCCATGAAGACATGAAAGAACCTTAAGTGCATATTACTAAGTGAAAAAGCCAATCTGCAAATGCCACTTACTATATGATTCTAACTTACACTGTTCTAGAAGAGCCAAACTATGAAGATATAGGTGGTTGCCAGGGCTTGGGCAGGGAAGGGATGAAGATAAGGAGCAGAGAGGAATTTTAGGGCAGTGAAACTATTCTGTATGATACTATAATGGTGAATATATGTCATTATGCATCTGTCAAAAACCCATAGAGTATACAACACCAAGAGTGAACTCAAATGTAAAAAATGGACTTCGGGTGATAATGATGTGTCAATGTAGTTTCATAAAAGGTAAGAAATGTACCATCTTGGTGTGGGATGCTGATAGTGTGGGAGGCTGTGTATGGGAATTCTTTACTTTCCTCTCAGTTTTGCTGTGAATCTAAAGTTTCTCTAAAAAGGAAGTCTATTTTTAAAATTTGTGCTAGGCATTTGATGAGTTTGAGAGCAGAGATTATGTTTCAAACAGAAAAAAGAATAATCTTGTGTTAGTGAATGGAATGCTTTTTTTAAAGAATAAATGTTATGTTGAAGCACAGATGAATTTAATTAAAGAATATGCAAGACAACTTATGGTAAAAGCTTTGGAGATTAAGTTCTATAAATGTATGTAAAAACTAACAGTGATAATTAAGTCTTGATAGAAATGTTTTGGTAAGTTTTAAGGATCAAAATTTTTACTTTTTGAGGGGGAAGAATGTCTATGGAGAATACTGTTTGAAGACATTCAGATAAGGCTTAATCTTGTGTGTGTGTATACTTTCTCATTTAGAGCTCATCTCTGCACAAATGCTAAGAGGAGAATGGGGTGGTGATGTGGCTTTGTCCTCTCACCAAGAAATGAGGTAGAGGCTCTGGCAAAGGAGAATGTGTGAGGCTATTCACTGGTGAGATTAAGAAGCCTAAGAAACCTCACCGTGGCAGGGTTGCTGAGGGAAGGTCTGAGTGAGGGCAGCTGGGCAGTCCATCCAGCTAACTGACTATGCTGGGGCGGAGCCTAGGTCTAGGCCTGGCTATCCAGGCCTTGCCTCTAGGCGAGCTCCAGCTGTCTGTCTGTACGCCCTTGCTGGCGTCTGCATGGTTTGCAGGGACGCCGCGGGGGGGCGGGGGTGGGAAGGAGACCCTCAGCTCTGCTGCTGGGTAAAGGCTCTGTAAGACACAGCTCAAGATCAATCATCAAGCTTGCTTCTCCAGTATATCTGACTTCACACATGGAAGGGTCACTGGAGAATTGCCCACGCTGTCAAGATGGCTGGGAGGTCACCCAGGGCACTGGCATAATGGAAACTGAGGTAGCACCTGGGAAAAGGGCACAGAAGGTTGCCCCGGGGCACAGAGGCACAAGGACGTGCGTGAGAGCCAGGTCAAGGACCGTTTGCCTGAATCACCTCTCCTGTCCTGGGGCTGCCTCCTGCCCGCTGGGCCTGGACGTCTGTGGACGGGGCCATTCCTGATGCATCAGCCCAAGGGGGCTCCGCAGGTGAGGTCCACGCACCAGGCGTCAGCCAGATGGGCGAGCAGCAGCTGGGAGAGGCGGTGGTGCGTTTGCGTCCTAGTGCGCACCTGCTCACTGCCGGTGCTGCCCCACATGCCGGAAGCGGAAATGTGGGTCCAGCACGTCGAAGCCGTGCCTACTGGCTTCAGCCGAGGAGGAAGAGATTGGCCTCGATCACAGCCTCTCCAGATCCTCCTGGTAGCTCCTCCGGAAGTCCTGGCCGTACCTGGAAAGGGCCCAGAGGCAGGAGTCCGTGACGCCCACGTCCCCGCGTGCTCGCCGCACTGCCGCTGGACCGGACGTCCTCTATACGTACTGGGTACCGACGCGAGAGGGAGCAGAAAAGCACCAGGTGATGGGCGGAGCAGCACTGGTGGACCTGGCTGTAGTGCGTGTAATTGCGGCCGCACCTGCCGCACTCCAGCCGCACCTCCTACTCGAGTCTCAGATCACCCTTGGCCTTCAGCCGTTTGGATGAGGGCAGATAGTGTGTCTGCTGCCCGGGCAACAGGTCCTTGTGTCCTGCCCGCTGGACGGAGTTGCCCATGACGACCACAGGCTGGTGGTGCAGCAGCTGCAGGACTTCGCAGGCCCACAGAGAGGCCCCGGTGAATGAGGGCATGGCGGATGGCCTCGTTCCTGCTTTTCCTCAGGGCAGGTAGGAAGAGGAGTCAGGGGAAGAGAAGTGCCCCAGAGAGAGAGGCAGTGGGTGGGCAAGTGTGCATGGTGGGTTTGTGCATGGCACTGGGGCCTGAGCAGCAAGAAGGGAGGTGGTGTGGGGTCGGGGCCCCAAAACCCCCTCAGCCAAAGCTGACCTTGGCCCAGAACGTGATCTTTGGACCGCGGAGACTCCTGTGGCGGCACAGGCTCCACCTGGCGGAGGGGAGGTGCAAAACCCCAGAGGGCCCCTGCTCCGCTGAAGTGTAGAGTGGGTGTTCTCGGTGTTGTCATTCAACGGATCCCAGACTGTGCGTGCTTTCCACACACCTCGGGTTTGGCCTGCTGTCAGTCTGCACTATTGGGCGCATCCAGTCCACTTCATGCTCTTTGTTTTATCAGTATCTCACTAATGGGCCCACCGTTGCATTTGGGATTCCTCTTTGCGTCTGGCTGTTGCTTTCTGTATGCATTTCCACCTCTGCTTGAGAATTTCTTCTTTGCTGTCTTGGTTCTCCTGAGCCCTCTCCTGTAACTCGCAGCATTTGGAGAATGTCTCCACTGGGGGAGAGATGACATTCCTAAGGGAGAATCGTGGTGGGGACTGATCTACCACCAAGATTTCCAAGCAGTGACTAGACGAATACTCAGGTCCTATTCAAATACTAGAAGGTTCAACTCTTTTTTTTTTTTCTTTTAATTAAACCACGTTTGTGAGCACATTGTGGATTCTCATGCATTTATAAGAAGTTATATAGAAATATTCCCGTATCCCATTTACTCACTTTCCCCCATGGATAACATCCTGGAAAATTGTAATACAGTGTCACAGCTAGGATCTGGACCTCCATACATACAGCTCATTTCCTCACTGCAAGGATCCCTCTGATTGCCTTTTCATCACTCTGTCACCTCCCTCCTGCCCCTTTCCCCTAATGACTGGCATCTACTAAGCTATTCCCCATTTCCAGAATTCTGCCATTTCAAGAATTCTCTATAAATAGAAATTATAGAGTATATATCTTTGGGGAATTAATTTTTTCCTTCAACATCGTTCTTTGGAAATTCATTCAGCGTGCCCGCTTTATAAACTCTGACCACCTGTGTTCTGCATTGGGAAGTGAGTTTCCCAGTGGTACCAATGTGTCAATACTCTGTCTCCTTTTTATTTGCTAAATAGTATTTATGGTATGGGTTGCCCCAGTCAGTTTAACCATCCCCCCTTTAAAAGGATGGGGTTGCCTCCTGTTTTTGGCTATTATAAAACATGCTGCTGTGAACATTCCTGTACCGGTTTTGGCAAGAACCTAGGTTTTTATTTCTCTGGGAAGTGTAGAATTGTGATTGCTGGGTTTTTGGTGGTTGCAAATTTAGTGCTTTATGGAATGCCTAGAATGTTTTCCAGAGTTACTACCATTTTACATTCCCACCAGCAGTGTATGAGTGATCACTTTCCTTCTCTAGGGTCTTCAAAGTCTCTTACCTTCACTACAAACAAAAGTGTGGTTTATATTGGTTTAGCAATTCACCTAAAATTTTTACAACAATTGATTGTTCTTACTGCCAAGAAATCAAATGGAAGTTATTCAGAAGTGCATACCTGAAATTTTTATCTTATGAAAACAAAGTGGTTTATTTGTATATTGCATTTTATTTTATTTTTTTAAAGATTTTATTTATTTATTAGAGCAAGTGCGAGAGAGCACGAGGCGGGGAGGGCCAGAAGCAGAGAGAAAAACAGACTCTCCACTGATCAGGCAGCCTCACACCGGGCTCAATCCCAGGACCCTGAGATTATGACCTGAGCCAAAGGCAGATGCTTAACCTGAGCCAAAGGCAGATGCTTAACTGACTGAGCCACCCAGGTACCCGATTGTATATTGCATTTTAAAGGTAATAACTAAATAATAGAATAAAGTCAGTTTAGAATAACTTATTTAAGTACCTTCTATTAATACTCTGTTATTTTATGGACATGCTACCCTTTCTCTGTGGGAGATTTTCCCACTTTCAACTTAAAATGAAGAAAAATATTTTTAAACCAACTTATGATGGTATCTTAAAGAGGACCCTATAGTGCATCTTAAAAACACATATGTATGGGGACGCTTGGGTGACTCAGTCAGTTAAGCGTCTGCCTTTGGCTCAGGTCATGATCCCAGGGTCCTGGGATCAAGTCCCACATCGGGCTCCTTGCTCAGCAGGGAGCCTGCTTCTCTCTGCCTGCTGCTAACCCTGCTTGTGCGCGCTCTCTCTCTCTCTCATAAATAAATAAATAAATTCTAAAACAAAAACAAAAACAAAAACAAAAAAAACATATGTATGGACAGCTAAAGAAGTATGATATTCATTAAGCTATCACTGTAGTTTTTATATGCCTAAATTTTAATTACAGGAAATTAAGATTTTAATCTAATAAAATTAGAGGAAAGAGATCAATTTCATTTTTTTCTTAAGGAGCTTAGTTTTTTTGCAAAGATAAAGAGCTTGGCTTTGTCTTCAGAGCACAAGTGATATACTGTTATTCAGAGCACAACTGAAATAAATACTGTCTCAGTTAAGTTTTTAAGAAGAGTTTTCATCTACTTGTTTGTTTATTCATATTGATTTAAAAAAAATCCGTTAACTGACAGATTTGCATTTCCTTTTGTATTGTATAAATACAACTTTTAAAGACTTTGCTTTGTATTATAGTCCCTATTATAAGTACAGAAACGTATCAATTTAGGACCAGTGAATGTTAAGCAGATAGAAAAAGATGTGAACATTTATTTTATTTAACTCATTTTCCAATAATAACCATTTTTCAACTATTTTGTTTCTGATCCCTAAAATTCTTTATCAGTAATATAAAAATCTGCACCATGTTCAATTGAAAATAGTATACCATCATATGAACTTATTTTGTAATATTTTTCTTTTTTAGTATTCTTTAAAATCACAAATATAATAGGTGACCTTAAGAACTTTTAAATAGAGAAGTATAATCAAAATCTTTACTCCTACTTATTCTTAAGAATTGGATGTGTATCCACTGAGACCTCTCTTTATACCTTTATAAACAATATTTTTCAATATGTATGTACTCATACATTTTGTTACATTTAATTTGTCATTCCTCATATTATCTTGTAACTAACCTTTTCATGTAACCTTGTGTGACAGACACTACCTTGGATCAAGTTCCTTAGAAAACAGGGTAGTCTGCAAGGCAGATGTGCTTCCTTGTTCAATTACGACATTTTTATACAGGAGGTAAAGAGAAACTCAGACTGAAGTCCATCCCAAGGAGTGAGGAAAAGAGGACTTTTTTTTTGCCTTGTACCCTCCTGCATTCTGTCTGTCACTGGTTAGAATTTGTCCCGTAGAGCTTTAACTTCTCTGTAACTGGGTTGGGTTATCTAGACCCTTTAGCTACTGCTTGGGGAACCCAAGTGTGGTATTTCATCCACGTCAGGAAGCAGTGGTAGGAGACTGAGACTTCAGGCATGTGCCTGGATAGGTATGTGAAAAGCTCTCAAGTTTTATCTTCAGGTATCATCACTATTTGCTCTGTATTCCTAAGGAAGAGGAGTAAGAGTTAGTTGTCTTGCCTTTTCCAGTGTGATTCTATAATTAATTACTCTGGTATTTGTGTACAGTCTAGTCGTGCTTTTTGTAATTTTAACTCTGAGCATGGAGAACCTTTGAGAATCCCTTGGAAAATCAGACCCCTTTTCCCTTCTACTTAGGATATTTGAGATAAATTATTGAACACTACATCTGAAACTAATGATGTGCTATAAGTTGGCTAATTGAATTTGAATTTTAAAAAAGAAAAAGAAAAGGATATTTGAGGCCATAGTTTCCCTGCTGTTATTTCCCCAATGAACAGATCCTATCTGCTTTGTCTCTTCTAGTCTTCTCAAACTGTCATCAGAACCTCTCTTTTTTTTTTTCCCAGTACTGCTAATTTTTATTTAATTTTTTTTCTCTGCAACTTTAGCATGACTGGGAACAAGAGGAAAACAGGGAATTGTGCTGTTCTATCTTGAACTGAATACCATTCACTTAATTGTTTGATTATAGAAATGAGTATATGATCTTGCACAATTAACTTTACCTTGCTAAGACTGTTTCTGCAAGGTAATGTTGGTGGCATGGGTATCAGGAAAATTAATGGTCTTTAACGTGATTTTTACCTCATTACAATGTATGACTATGGTTAGAAAGCTACCACAAGTTGTTAGCACATTATGTTAACAGAAACTTGTTTTTGTTTTTTTTTATCCTAATGGTCTTTTCAACCCTCTGACCCTCCAAATACATCCCTATACTTCAGCTATATAAAAATAGTAGTTAAGGAAGGAAGGAAGGGAAGAAGGAAGGAAGGAAGGTAGGAAAGGAGGAAAGGAAAGGAAGGAAAGCAGAAAGAAAAATTATTTAAAAAACATTAAGGCCACAGGCTGTTTTTATGTGTGTGTCTAATTTGGGTCTATAATCTGATTGATTTGTCTTTCTCTTAGCTTTGAAGTTTAGTTTATAACACTGCTTCATTTTCTTATCTTTGTCCAATAGTAGATTTGATTAAATGTTGGCATCAAAGTATCTTAATTCCTTCTATGTCGTGAAATAAAAATTTCCAATTAAATATCAGGATTTTTATTTATTCATAAAATAAAGAGAATGAAATAGATGAAGAGGAGATAAAACTTTGAGATGGGCAAGAGACATAGATAAATGTTTATGCTCCCTCCTCAAAGAAATAACGATTTGAGGTTACTAAGACAGGCCTGAGCCCAGATATTACAAAGTATTACTTGGTGGGGAAAGAGAAGTATACTGTGTACAGGATGTATGAAGATCCTCACATTGTAAGTATTAGGCACATCCTGCCTGTAAATTATAATAGATTTACTAAGTTTTTCTGTGTTTAAAAGTTAAAGTTAGGGACGCCTGGGTGGCTCAGTCGGTTAAGCGACTGCCTTCGGCTCAGGTCATGATCCTGGAGACCCGGGATCGAGTCCCGCATCGGGCTCCCTGCTCAGCGGGGAGTCTGCTTCTCCCTCTGACCCTCCTCCCTCTCGTGCTCTCTCTCATTCTCTCTCGCAAATAAATAAATAAAATCTTAAAAAAAAAAAAAAGTTAAAGTTAGGGGCACCTGGGTGGCTCAGTCATTAAGCGTCTGCCGGCTCAGGTCCTGAGGCTCAGCGGGGGAGCCTGCTCAGCGGGGAGCCTGCTTCTCCCTTTCCCTCTGCTGCTCTCCCTGTTTGTGCTCTCTCTCTCTCATTACTTTCTCTCAAATAAATAAATAAAATCTTTAAAAAAAAGTTAAAGTTATTCTCCATTTAGGAGTTAAGGACTCAACCAGTTGGAGGGTAATTAACATAAGGAAGAAAAATGATAAGAACCTTGAGAAGAGACCGGGATTGAAGATTTAGAGAAGTTTAGTAGATAAAGCAATGAGCTCATTGGCTAGAGAGGCCTTTCCTGACCTCCCATCCATAGTTCCGTCTCTTATTCCATCGCTTGAGCTCCTTACCCTGCTTTATTTATTTTCACAACATTTGCCACTCTATGACATTTCAGTAGTTAATTTATTATCTACCTATCCCATCAGAATTTAATCTCTACGAGGAAATGGCTTGTTTCTGTTTGTTGTTGTATCCTCAGTCCTTAGGACCATGTTACTCATGGGGCTAGTTCTCCATAAAGAGTTATTGAATGCAAGAAAGAATAAACTACAGAAGTGATTTTAAAAATACTTTAAACACCCATCTAATGCTGGAACTGCCTAACTAACACATCTGCTAAAATAACACGTCTACACTATGTTACTGTGTTGTTCACTTTTAGTTGGGGAGCTCCTTCTTTCCATGGGCAGTCCATTTTGTCCTCAGAAAATTTGACCAGTAAAAACATGTTTCTGTGATGAAAAGAAAAAAGATCTTGTTTTATTCTTTGAGCCAATAAACTGTAATGGTAATTATTCTACCATATGGCAGTCTTTAATATATTTGGATATAATTGGATACCATTACTCTCCTGAGTGGTCTCTTATTATTGGCTCTCAATCTCTGTAATTATTACTACTAAGGAATGATTCCTGGTCTGTGTTAATGCATGGCTTTTTCTGCAAATAGGCATAGTGACACAATAAAAAAGAGAATTCAGAAGTATGTAACTATGGCCTAATGAGAATTTCTTTATATGGTAATAAAGTAAATGCCTGTGGGAAAATACTCCCCTTCTCTTCCAAAAAGCAGTGAGCCCTTGGTTCTAAGGTCCCCTCTTCAGGTAGAGTCTTAACTCTGCAAATTCAGAAGGAGGAACTAAGGAGGCAAGAGTTGCTTCATCCACTCATACATATCTTTGATGTCATCTATGTTTTTTGCTCTTCTTTAATTTGCTGATTGAGCAATTTCAATATTGTCACATTCAAGTTATCATTTATGTGAATTATTAAAGCCAGATAAGTTTTTGTGTTTGATCTTAGTTTATAAGTCTTGACTCCGATCCTAGTTACTCTCCTTAGAGTACATCACAAGTCAAATTATGATATCAGAGTAAACCAAAATTTCCAGGTGTGGCTTGATAAACACAATTCCAGTCTTGGATAATCACTTCTTTAGTTCAATTAATGTGGCCCGAAACCTAATCTGCTTTTGGGGGGATCCATCGCACTCCTGATTCACCTTGACTTTACCTTTGATGTGTATTGTCTCTTGTGTCCCAAACCCATGTCACTGGCTTTTTGAGCTTGAGAACAAAACCCAAGATTTACTCCAGCTGGCCAAGTATTTTTTTTATCCCATTGCTATAGCCTGTCAAGATCTTTTTGGATTCTAATCCTTTCATCCTGGTTAGTCACTGTCCCACTCAGGAATCTGTAAACCAGGCTTTGATAAGCAGTTCTTCTATATTTGCAAGTCAGTAGTAAAATTGCTGAACTGGATAGGATGGAGGAAAGGAACTGTGTTGCACATACAGCTCCCTTCAGGTTTTCATTTATCTAATTTTCAGTAGACTTTAGTTATATCTGTTTAACCTGTATCTTTAGCTAAGGAGAGCTGAAGATACAGCTACAACTCTCTTCAGGTTCTCCTACATGTTTCCTTCCTTTCTGCTTCAAACCTAAGGGTCAGAGATGGTTGCAGTGGGTTTGCAGCCTGTGTGATCAACAGGGCCCTATGCTTGGTTTAATGCTCTTTTGAAAAGTCTTGAAATTCTTAATAAATTATGAATAAAGGGATCTGCATTTTCATTTTGCTCTTGGCCCTGCAAATTGTGTAACCAGTCCTGCATTGGGTGGTACTAGTCCTCCACAGTTGCTTCACTATCCCTGTAAACTTCCCTTAACTGTAGCCCATGCTCTTGAAGCTCTTTATAAATTTTCCTGAGTTTCCCTCTGGTTGCATGTGTTCCATGCCAGGACCCTGACTGCACAGAAAGAAATTAGAGGACTTTGATTTATTGGCTCCTACTGATGATTGCTCCTTTAGGTTTCCTGAACATAAACTTGTATATTAAAGATTCTAAAATCTTAGCTGAAATCAGTGTAACTCTTCTAATTTTTCAAATCTGCTTTCATCCCAGTTTGCAAAATTGGTTGGTATTTGCCTATCTCCAGTTTTATTCCCTTTTATTGTTCTTGACAGCCCTCAAAGTTCACTGGCAATGTTTGGTTTAATGATCTAGTTTACAGGTTCCTTAGAGACCTTTAGAGATAATTCAAGACCAGAAGCTTACCTATCCTTCCTGCATTAGAACTCCAATGAATTCACTCTTAATGGTATGGATATGTTTTGTGTTTTCTCAGTACAAAGGAAAGTCTGCTTTCTCTTTTCTCAATCAGTCTTTAATGGCCTCCAACAGAGCACATTTTCTTCCTTACCTTCTGCTTGCTCTGATCAAAGCATAAAAGCTTGATTGATTAATTGATTGATTGGTAAACCACAGTTTATTTGGTGCCATAGACTTCCAGAATCTATCAATTCTCTGCCACTCTCTAATAGGAATTCTTAGCTACGCTTCTTTCATCTCATCTTTTGAACATGTTCAGAAGACAAAGATTAAGAGACAAATTTAGAGACTTTGGTCAGCCCTCACTTCCCTGTAGCTCTAAGAAGGAAGAATTCTTTATTATTCTTGCATCTTTAGGGCTAGGCTTTTGACATTTTGATTTGGGTCCTTAGAACAAAGAAAGACCAAGTTGATTTTTAACAGAAAAAGCCCTAGAAAAAGAAGTGGTTATAAGCATTCAGTTGGACTAAAAAGTAGAAGGGTTTTAGGGAATAAAAGGAAGAATCCAGAAAGGTGGCTAGTGTTACAGAAGCACCTGCCATAAAAATGGATGAAGAGTAAAGAGAAGGTATATGTAATTTTCATATAACATGTCTAAGAGACTTCGATAAAGATCTGAAGTACTTTTCCATGATTTGTTGCATTGTGGGGTTGCATACATCACCACGCTCAGGCCAGCCATGAGATAGGCCGGTGATGTTTGGATTATATATATATATCCCTTCAGAATCTGAGCTCAGCAACCACATTGGCTTCTGTAGAATATCTGGACTTTTTCTTCCTCTGTGGCTTCCTTTGCAGTTGCACAGTTAGAATTATATTTATGTGAATTCCTGGAATCCTCTTACTATCTCCTGGAATTGACTCCGTATTTCCTGGCATAAAAAATCAGGCCTATCTTTTTTTTTTTTTTCCCTAAGTTAATATTTAATCAATTTAATTTTTTTTAGCCAATATTTTAAATTTGTTTTACTCCCTCTACTGTTTCTCCAAAGGTCCACACTTAGTTGTTTATTTCAAATAATGGAAATGCTCATGTTAAAACAGAGTGACTGACTCCTTTCACTATCAGATAAAGAATGTCATCTTGTAGTGGTACTTCCCAATCTCAGACTAAGTAGATGTTCTGTTATTGGTAGTAGCTAGACTTTTCTGTGGATTAATAGAAAATACCAAAGCTCTGTGTGACCATTTAAATTATGTGTGCATGAAGATAAAATGCCCTTTAACTGTTGTTTACTTTTAGTAAGCAGTGTTTCTTACTTCCTAGAAAAGTAGCATCTAATAAGAGCATTATCTCTACGTAACAATTCTATATTGACACTGGAGGGTAAATTGAAGACACAAAAAAGATCCATGACTCATTTTATTAGCTAAGCAATATATCTCCACTGGAAGGATTCCCCCTTTTTTTTTTGTATCATCTGCTTCACTTTCTTCTTCAAGCCACTGGGTATTGAAGCCTTCATTTCAATCACTGATGCATTCTGGTTGGGCTTAACTCAGGAACCGGATTTCAGCTCTGGGTGCCTTCATGTTGGTTGCTTAAGACATTCATGCCTGTGTGTGGGGACATGCCAAATTAAGATTATAGTTACTCCTCTATTTGGGTTTTATATTTATATTTTTTTAATGACTACCCTAAAGTCTTGGTCACTATTTCTGCAACTGTATTTCATGAGATATTCATCCGGGCAGATTTTATTTTCAGAATAAATAAAAATGTTTATCATATACTCCTTCCTTGAAAATTACATGTGCATCCACATAATAAAGAACCTGAAAAGTACCGCTATAAATGTATTTGCTTAACACTGTTTAACCCAGGGATTCCCAAATTTGGGTTGAGAACCAAAACCACTTATACCTATAAGTTTATTACCTATACTCTAACAGGACTGTACTATGACCGTTTTCATATATGGTTTTACTCTTTAGGAAACTTGCTCAGTAAGTTAAAGTTGCAAATAACTTTGTTGTTCATTTTAGGAACTCCCAGAAAATCCATTTGTCGAAATACTCCATTTATCCTCATCAGAGTAAATACCCTTTCTCAGGATAATATAGCATCAAAGGAGAGCTTACTCTTCAAGATTCTCTTTGAAACCAAATCCATGCTGTGTTAACCAATCCTATTATATCATGAACCTTCTACAATCCTAGTCAGACCCCCACTTTAACCAGATCCCCCAAATCCCATAAATATCTCCACTTTGTCCTCCCCACTTTGAGATGCTACTAAGACTGTCAAAGTAGCTGTTTTTCTTACCACATTAAGCAAGAAACTCAACCTTGCTTTGTCAACAGAGTGTTTCAGGGAATCAGCATTTGACACTGTAGTCACAACATACTCTTTTCATGTAAACCTAGTTTACATCTAGAGGAACCATTGTTTCAAGGAATATATTTGAGGACATGTAGACTCACAGGATTGTAAAGAAATATTCAGTGCCCAAGAAACCCTGGATCTAAACTGTCAAAAATCACCTTTCTTCAAATTACATGATACTTCTTCAGGAATTTTGCCTGTCACTTGTGTATAGATACTAAGAGAGGGTAGTTCTTCATGTATTTCCTGTTTGGATAATTTAACACCAGGATACAATTTTTGTTTCAATCATCTCTGAGACAAAATTCAATTTTTCTTCCTTCTGTGTGCTCCCATGTGTTGGGCGGGTCTCAAAAGTTTATGTCCCAAATTTATTTGGAAGAGAACAAGGGAGATAAAGATCTTGGAAAGGTCCTCCGATTAACAAGTGTGATATGATAAATCTATTAACAAATGTGACATACCAAGCCTTGTATCAGTGAGGGCAACTCTTGGTCCCATAGCTGCCTGGGACTTCCAGGAGAGCCATGGCAATTCTAGCCCCCTCCCAGTTAATCTCCCAGTAATCTGTTCTGCAGGCTTTACGCAGGGAGACAGATCTGGGAGAATTTAAGTGATGCAGGACATTCCCTCTGTCTCATATCCTGAGTCCCCCAAACAGGATTACCTGTCATTTGCTGTTTTGTCACCTGCTCACATCCTCCACTCTCACCTCCCACCTCTGCAGAAAACCGGGGTAAGTGTCACACTGTTGTGCAATTTTACTGTATCTCAAGATTAAAATTTCAAAAATTAAGACAAAAATTATACATACCTACTTACCTGAATCTCAGTTTTCTCATTAGAACAATGGAGATTTTTTTTTTAGAACTGCTCAATACTTCAGAGGTTGTTGTGGTGATTGGGATCACCTAACAATATAAAGTTTTAAATAAATGCAAACCCCTATTGATAGGTAAATGTGGTGATAAGCAAAGGTGCTAGTTCTTATTCAGGTAGAAGTAATAGGAAAAAATGGTTTCCTATCCTTCCATTCTAAATATTTTCATTACATTAATATGGCTTTCGGTAAAATCTTAGTTTAAGAAAACCACTGTCATTTTTGTCGAGCAGCTCAGCTTTACTTTTGAATTTAATTCATTCAGACTAGAAAACTACAGCAGTGATCAAAGGCATAATTATAACATATTTATAGCCTATTATTATTGTAACGTTCTGAAGTAAAGGGCAAAAATTCCACCCAGTGAACTTGTTCTTCCTGTTACTGACACAAGATTGAGACATTTAAATGCTAAGACATGGATCCCTGAGGCAGAACATAAAATATTTATAATGAAGGGAGTATGGACCAATAAATTTCAGTTATGAATGTTTTTAGCTGGAAGAAATAATAAATAACCTTCCACAGGCAATATTTCAGTATGCATTATTGTTCCTCATCACATCAGATTTTCAGGAAACAATAATGATTGCATAGTAGGACACTAATTTACTCTCATGTTTAATGAACAATTAAACTGTTAAGCTTTGATTAAGATATAAGAGCTTCCCTAATTTGACTGTGAGATGTGGTTTTCTTGGAAAAATATAGTTTGTGATAGTACCAATAAAGATTGTAATTTATGTAATTTCTGTCGAAAAAAAATAATTTCAGAGAGAGGCTTTGAAAAAGAAATATCAAGCTCTGGGTTTGGGGAAAGAGGTAAAGAATAGCATTTAACCAATAGGGAGATGGATTATATACTCTTATCTCTAGTCCATTTAAACAGTTTTAAAAAAATTGGTAGGGAAAATAGCTTAAATTTTGTCTGATTATGCATAGATATTGCTAGGAGATATTATGGCACCTGAGCACTAATGCAGGATTGGGTAGCAAAAGATTTAAATCAAAGTTCTGACTTTGTAGCTTACTGTCTGTGTGACCCTTGGTAAGTCATTTATCTTCTCTGACTCTCCTGTTTTCTTTATTTGTGCAGCAATAATAGGAAGGAATAATTGGCATGGTTGTTGTTATGTGTCTTAGCCTAGGCTCTCCAGGAAGCAGAGCCTGAGTCCAAATGTTTTGGAATTTGTGATCCTGGGAACTGGAAAGACTGAGGGACAGGGAAACCCAGGCCAAAGAGGAGGTAGAGTCAACACAAAGATGAGTTGCTAGTGGGCTATTGCTAGAAGGACTGCTTGCTTGATCACCAAGTACTCTTTGAGAGCCTTCACATGAAATGTGAATCAGGACCATCTGTCTAAGGGAAGAATGAGAGAAGAATTAATTCATCATTGGTCTCCTAGGGGGTATATTATAGGCTGAATTGTGTCCCTCCAAATTAATTATGTTGAAGCCCTAAACCCCAGGACCTGAGACAATGACTATATTTGGAGATAGGGCCTTTAAAAAGGTGACTAAGTTACAGTGAGGCCCTTAGAGTGGGCTCTAATCCACTCTGACTTGTGTGGTTATGAGAAGAGGAAATTTGGACAGAGATACACCAGGGGTGAGTGTGCACAGAGGAAAGACCATGTGAGGACACAGCAAGAAGGAAGCTTTCTGCAAGCCAAGGAAAGAGGCCTCAGAAGAAACCAGATCTGCCCACAGCTTGATCTCAGACCTCCAGCCTCCAGAACTGTGAGAAAATACATTCCCATAGTTTCAGCACCCAGTCTCTGGTATTTTGTTATGGCAGCGCAAGGAAGCTACTGCAGGGTGTTACTTCCCCCCTACTCCAGGGGGTACATGTGTGAGTAAACAGTACTTCCCTTCGCTGTCCCCAACTTGAGGTTTCAACAGAAAAGCCCTGAGTGGGAAGCAAGAGATGGGGTTCTGAGGCAAAGTGCTGTCTAGATATACCTGTGGAACTCTGACCAGATCCTTCCCAGACCAAGTGGCCAGTTTGGTGTCTGGAGTAGGACAGTTGAGACCAAGGAGGTGCACAGGAGGTATTAATACAGTGTGCAAAGTACTTTAAAGCTACCAGGTTGTTGTTAATAATCATCAAGGATAAAGCTGCTTATTGCTACTCCCTGTATTTATGTAGGATTCATTAAGAATATATATAGTTTATGAACTCATAATTACATTACTAAATTTTGTTTTAAATCATGTTGATGCAGAACTCTTCTGAGACCAAAGGGAAATAGCCACATGTTCCCTCCAGAGAGCAAGCAAAATTTAGAGTCTTTAAAAATGAGTAAACAAGCTATGTACTTGAAAAGATAAAGCACTAAATAAAATCTGGCATTGCTTTCATTGCTTTTGTGAATGTGCCTGCTTCCCCTGAAATCCTTAGCACCAGCATTTAGTCTTCAAATCCCATGTCCCGTGGTCTATTGCAAAGAATCCTGAACTGGACACTCTAGAGAGATGAGTGATTTTCTTGGTCACACGAGGAGTGCATATGGTTATAAGTTTGGTTATGTGAGACCACAAAAGCTTTCTGTTATATTTGTGGAGATGTCGGGAAATATCTCCATATTTCAGGGATAGTTAAAGGGTTTGTGGATTGGTGAAGTGAGAAGGAGTGAGAGGAAATGTGATTTCTGTGGGTGAAGAAATGGAGTCAGGAGTCCTGAGTGCTCTGACATGGACATGTGTGCAGGGGCCTAGGAACATGCTCATGAGCAAACCAGCAATTGGAAACTCATCAGTTTTGAATTTTCCATTTCAACAAATGTGACACCTGACATGCTTCATGTATACCTTCTGGTCTGAGGAGAAAATGGGTTGAAATTCATCTTCAGAGATAGTATTGAGTAGGAAGTCAAACTGTTTTTCATAACAGGTATTACCGAAATGTTGCCTGCTGAGGAGCTTATAAATGTTGGTAAGATGAAATGTGAAAACTAAAATTGTAGGCTTTGCCTAAGTCATCATTTAATAACTACCTTATTTACCTAATAGCTGAGAAGGGGAAAATAAGAGGAGACAGATGCACTTGCTCACCCACTGTTTAGCTTTGTGCTCCTCTCTGGCTGAATGCCATTTCCAGGTGTTTGGTGTTGAGCCAAATACTAAAATTAGACATTTGGTACAGCCCTGTTGAGACACAGGGGTGATGTAGGAAAGTTTGTTCAGTTCTTGGCCCTTGACACTGCTATTAGAGCCTCTCTTTCCAGGCCTGTCAAATTCACCTACTAATTTAAGGGAAAATGAAATAAATAAGATAGAAATGTGACCAGAAAAAAAACTATGAGATCCCAGATGTTAAAGCAAGGTCTCCTTTAAACTGCACTTGTTTACTTAAAAATTTTAATTTCTTTTGATTTCTTTGGAAACACATGGATTTTGGTGCTTTTACCCTTTTTGGGGTTTGGTCTAAATCTTATGCTAAAGTGCCCATAGATAGATAACATTTAAAAGTAAAATCTGAACAAGCATACCCAGAATTTCAGACATCAAAAGTAAAAAAAAAAAAAAAAAAAAGGGAGTATGCCTATATGTGAATTCATCAGATTATAGACTCTAATCATCAGTTTTGCAGATTCAGCACCTGGTTTGTTAGCACCCTCAGAAAGTATTGCAGAGTGATGCCATTAACCAAATCCACAACAGAATGGTGTCTGATATCTGTTATAATGAATTGAAATTAATTGGTCACTTACATTGATAGGTCTGCTTGATTTGTTCTCCACATATTATAGGATAAAATGATTTTAGCAAGTGCTTATCATCTGGGTAGGTACACCTTATTGCTTTGAATATTTATGCCATGTATTGGGGGAAAATAAACGTCAAGGGATTTGTTGGATTAATGTGAAGAAAAGTAATAATAGTTCAAAAGTAAAGGGTCAGAGGATATCTCCTTGTGGCTGACCAGTCCTTCATTTTTGCTATCAGGAAGTAGAGATTACAGACCCCTGTCAAGCAGGTGAAACCTTTCTGGCTGGTATCTCTCCACCATTAGAGAGACCTCAGGGTCAGAACTGCCATGGGTTTTATATGCTAATTCTCCACTGAAAATCTGTAAGGGCTCATCAACAGCTGGTGACTAGGAAGGGTCAGAGAGCCCTTTGGCTTCGTGTAGCTTAATTTCCTTATATCCAAGACTAAGTGTGGGCATTTCTGGCTCATTTTCTCCTAGTCCCAAAGTTTAAGAAGTGCCTGATGTGTATGGTTGAGGGGAAGAAAGGGAGAGGAGGATTTACATGTTTAATATTTTGATCTCTACACTGCAATTAATGGGGCTCTACTTTAAAATTCCAAATATCAACTGTGCTTACTTTGCTCTCACACATCTTAGGAATGAAAGTTGAAACCAGAACAAGGGCTGAGAGACATAAATCCTTTTTGTGCCTCAAGCCCAAATTGGAACCAAAGTACTCCCTTTCCCAGGCTGGAGATACCTGGAAAGCAGGAATCAGCAATCTGAAGGTCTCCCCAAGAGCAAGAATTTAAAGCAAAGGGAGGTGGTTAGCCTTAAGGGATGTTTGTCTCAGACCTGGTGAGACCTGATAAAATGCCCTGGCCCAATATACCCATAGAATGAACAGAATCCCTATCTCGAAATTTATCTCTCGGGCTCCATACAGTAACTTTTTTTTTTTTTTTTTAAGATTTTGTTTTTAAGTAATCTCTACGCCCAACAGGGGGCTCCAACTCACCCCTGCAATCAAGAGTCACGTGCTCTACCGACTAAGCCAGCCAGGCGTCCCTCCATAATAACTTTCAACTGTTTTGTTTCCCGTTTATCTCTTACAGTCTCACCTGCTCATCTCTCTGCACACTCAGCTTTCTCCAGCTTTCTTAAATTAATCAATTGATTCTAGTTAAGCCCTTTCTTTTGTTTTTTTGGCATGAGCAACCCTGGATCTTTTATCATTATACAGGGAATCTGAAAAAGTTCATTGTTACACAGTATGTTGGTCACATTTTCAAATAATAGATTCAATATCTTTTTCTTCAACCTCCAGACACATTTTCAAGTGAAGCATTTTGATATTTAAAGCAGTGAGTTCAAGTGTTAATCTAAAGAAAAACAAAAAGAAAGAAGCAAACAAAAACAAACCAGTAAGTACAGCACTTTCCCTGTATTTTAGACATTTTGGACATTCGGGTGTATATTCATTGTAGTTTTCCAGATTAAAAATTAAACTATTGCTGGAAATTTAGAGGTATCGCACCCTTAAATATTTTGAGCATTTTTTTTAATGTAACTAACATACAATTTAAAAATTAGTTTACCTGTTTCTCAGTTTTTCAGAGACCTTGTGATTCTTTTAGACAAACGCTCAGGATCATACTGCTCACAGCTTCAAACAGAACAAGTCCTTATGGTATTTACTGTCACTTAATACTGGCTACTGACTGATATATTACTAAGGCTCTGTCTTTTTTATTTTTTTCATGTCACTTAATCTGATTTTTTTGAAAGGAATTTTGGAGTTCCATTTCCAGCATAAATAATGAATGCTTGCAAAGAATCCCAAATGTTTTGCCCTTGACTTTGTATAGTCTGTGCCAGAACAATTATTGCAACACCTAAAGCAACAGGAACTGTTCAATCGAGGTTTGAACCCTAGAAACAAATCCACTGTGCCCCACTTAGCAAAGCTGTTGTCAGCCTCTGTGCAGCTCCTGTTTACAGTAAGTGAAGAATGGTAATACCGTAAATTAAGAATTTAAACAGAGTAAGAATATAGCCAGTGTTACTCAAAATATCTTCTGGGTATGTAGAAAGCCTTATGACAGGAGAAATAATAAGAGTGGGGGAACAGATAGTGTGCAGAGTTGGGAACCTCCGTGGAATTCATGCTCTCAGCTTCTCTCAAGTGTGATATTAACTCTTGGCCAGTGTCAGCCTAAGGTCTGTAGGCCTCTAGGGCAAGACCCGGAGCTTCGGTGACTTGTCCAAGGCCAAGTGTGGTTGAAAGTAATCGCAGTCCCTGCCTGGGAATCATGGGCAGGCAGTCTCCGGAAGCTGGTGAGCTGCTTCTGTTTGAAATCTCTTTCTCAGTGTTCTTGGACCAGTGATGCTTACCTCCTGAAACCTGAATCCAGGGTCTGACAAGTCCCAACATACCGTAGCTCCTGATACCTACAAAGTCTGTACTCAGTCTAACCTATTGATTCCCTGAACTTGTTGCCTGAGGCAGAGAGGGAGCTAATTAAAAGAAAATGGGACTTTGAAAATCTGAGAATCTCTCTGAGATGCTGCCACTAACCTTGAGAATTTGAATCACTGCCCAGCACAGGAGCTAACAACAAATAAAAGATTCTCCATGCTGCTGAACTGGGAGTGAGGTGCTATAAAATGGGAAACGAAAAATCATAAACCTCACTGCTCCCACCTTAATTTTTCCCTAAAATATTTAACAAAATTAAAGAAATGGTGTCAAACAATGTATGTGTGCATGTTTGTGTGTGTGTGTGTTGAGGATCATCACAGTATGTATTTCCAGGGTGTTTATAAATATCAATTACTTTTTTAAAAATTCTTTCTGTGCAATAAGGACAATTTCTTCCATTTTATACGTAGGAAAAATGAGACAGAGAAGTTAGGTAATTTTTCTTAAGTAATCGGAGTCAGCCAGAAAGACAGTTGGATGAGATTACAACTCAGAGTTGCTGACATTCAAATACATGTGGAAACCACTAGACCATATTGTTATCTTTCTTTTTCGAGTCAACTGTAACAAAACAGTGCTGAAATGCTTGAAGAATCCTTGCCTTTTTTGTTCTGAGGCAGTTTCTAGGTAGATAGAATAAACAAATCACAAAATTGGCACTAAATACTAGTCATGATGGTTTACCCCTTCCTCTTTGAACACACCACGACCTTTGGAAGGTGGGGGAAAAGATGCCTTGGGTCATTCAGGTGGCGCATTCTGCTAAAGGTTCAGCTGGAACTCTGTTTCTTCAGTAGACTAGATTGGCTTCCTTACCTGGAAGTTTTAGGGCAATATTCCAAGAGGGCAAAGGCAGAAGCTGCAGGCCTCTTGAGATCTAGACACCCAAATTCACATATCACTTCTGGTATCCTCCATGAAAGTGAGTCATAGGCCAGCCCATATTCAAAGGAGTAGACAGAGAAACTCGCATGGGAGAGGCAGTAAAAAAGAGGCATGCTTACTTGGATAGGAGAGATTTGAGACCATTAACCATCTATCACATAAGACATACAAGGGAAATGAGGAGATGAAGGAAAGAGTTCTGTTTTCTATATGAAGACATTGTGGAGAAAGGAATCACAATTTAGCCCAGTATAATAGACACATCAGATAACTAACTCAGAAATAGGGTGAATTCTTGATTTTTGAGGTTTGGGGGAGATAGAATTAGTGTAAATACTGTCCTCATAATGTAGACACTGCCCCCAAACTCTTGGGATTTTTTGAATTCTTACTCGGATATCAAAATTTCTTGCAGACGCTACATTTTCTGTTTAAAAACACACACGCACAACACCGAACTGTGGATTGCCATCTGAGCAGGCCAATCCTTCCATACTTCCAATGCCTGTTTCTCTGGAATATTTAATGGAATATAAGAGATAATGGATAATTAGGACAATGAGCTGGAGAGAAGCTGACATACATGCCCCAGATGGTGGGGCTCACCAGGACAAATGTTCCTGGTACAAAGGCTAAAGTTTGAGAACTTACCTACTAGTGGATTAATTTGGAATTCTCAGAACAGTCTATAAGCTGAGACTTCCATTGCCCTTTTATTTTTATATGGCACAGGAAGTGAAAGATTTGAAAAAGGGTTGAGGTGAAAATATTTACTCAAGTTTATAAAATGAACTTAAAAGATTAGAACTAGAAAAACGATACTTGTACACTCACTGAACTAATGTTCATCAAAAGGTTTTTATACAGTATTCAATAACTTAATATGAAGGACATTTCCATCAACTATGATTATTTTATCCTTTGTTTACTTAGCTACAAAGAGTATCCTTCCTTCCTTCCTTCCTTCTTTCCTTCCTTCCTTCCTTCCTTCCTTCCTTCCTTCCTTCCTTCCTTCCTTCCCTCCTTCCTTCTATCTTTCTTTCTTGATAGAAAAGAAAGATAAAGCACTTGAAAAGTCTACCTGGCAAGGAGAGTTTTAGAGTTTTCATGTGTAATTGCTCTGGGAAGTTAAACTAGTTGGTTTACCTTTTTTAGAAGGGCAAGTCCCACATATTCAGCCTTTAATACACACGCAAATGACAAGAATGCTGCAATGGACAGACTGTAAGACCAGAAATGGGCTACTATATGGATTTGGTGTATGGTAAAGACACTTTATAAGTAATACCACTTAAGAATTCCAAAAGAAAACTCCAAATAGTGTTTTCTAAGGAGCAGATTTTAATTAGTACACGTCAGAAGGGAGAGGAATATGGTGACAATTTTTAAAAATGTACAATTAACTTAAAGTTGTCCTTTTAGAGCTACAACTTGCCTCTATGCTTTTAGGAGAGAACAGTTCTGTGCTAATTGAGGTTTTAGTTTTCTATATGGTTTGCATTTCAAGAATTGTCAAGAAAAATACAGTAAGACCTACAAATTTTTTTAGAGACGTCATTGTTGAGTTCCAGTTCTTGCACTAATGTCATTAGAAAACTTTCAGTGTGACCTTTCTGCTTGAGTGATTCAATTCAATCTTAAAACTAGAAAGTATCAATTTCTTTTTCTAAATCTTGGGTTTATACAACCCAAAATACTGCTAGAAGGAACAAAAATGAAACAAGGAATACAATCTCCTGTAATGGCTTTGTCAGGAAAAAAAATAGAAGTCTGTTTCTATATACAGTTCCTATGAATACTTCATATTCATCTTCAGCCAGAAAATATTTGTTGAACACTTACTTTTTTC
This sequence comes from Leptonychotes weddellii, assembly GCF_054177405.1. Taxonomy (NCBI): domain Eukaryota; kingdom Metazoa; phylum Chordata; class Mammalia; order Carnivora; family Phocidae; genus Leptonychotes; species Leptonychotes weddellii. Next base: position 21,606,099 of record NC_138371.1, read on the forward strand.
CCAGGTACTGTGCTTGGCACTCTATAAAAATAAAATACTCAAAGATTAATTTCTTGGGCAATTTATGGTTTTGTGGGGGAGAAAAATAAGTTTAAAATGATAACAGTATATTGAAGAATTATAATAGAATTATGCTTAAGTTTCTTTAGGAATAGAGAGAGACCTGCAAATATTAGTGGGGTATTAGTGGGAGATTTTCTTAGATGGTTATACTTTACCTAAGACTTGCAGGATGGGTAGAAATAAGCTAGGTATAGATGGAGGGCATACTGTAATAGCAGATGAAACAAATGGGCACAGGTTGGCAGTATGACTAAGTATGTGTAGGGAACTGCAAGTAGTTTAATTCCCTGGAGTGAAGGGTGCATCTAGGGAAATAGCTGGAGATGAGGTCAGAGAGGACAAGACCTTCTGTCCTATACTGAGATTGAGGGAGGCCATTGTAATAAATTTAGTTTTATAAATATTTATTGAGTGCCTGCTATTTATACTAGCTCTGCCCTAGACATTTGGGATTTGTTAAGAACAAAAACATCATCCCTGTCTTCTTAACACTTACAGTTAATTGGAAAATAAAGACAAAAACATTAAGTCTGGTAACTATGGTAAGGTACATATAGAAAGCTATGTGAGCATATATTTCTGGAATCTAATTTGTCCTGGGATTAGACTCACCCTTCCTAAAGGAATACTCTTTATGCTAAAACTAGAAAGACAAATAAGACTTAGCTAGGAGAACCTGGGAGGCAGAGGTTCATGGGCTGGGGACAATGTACCAGAAGAGGAAACAGAGCAGGAAATATCTTAGGTTCTGAAATAAAGTTCACATTGTCTTTGGTAGGATTCCTCAGTAGTAGATCATGAGGCATAAGTTTGAGTGAAAGTAGCTTGTTTGGATGATCAGAAAAGAGTGGACAAGAAAGATTGGGAAGGTAAGAAACTCAGTACAGAATGCATTAATGACCAGGTTACCTCTTTAAACACTGGAGCTCGATCTTACTATGGAACTCTGGAAGACTGCATAGAACATGCCTCAGAATTGTGATATCTGAGGGGTGAGGAAGCCAGGGTATTTATTCATCAAATTCTTTTTTTTTTTTTAAGATTTTATTTATTTATTTGAGAGAGAGAGAGAGAGAGGAAGGGAGAGCATGGGTGTGGGGATGGGGCAGAGAAAGAGGGAGAAGCAGACTCCCCATGAGCAGGGAGACCTATGAGGGGCTCGATCCCAGGATGCGGAGATCATGACCTGAGCCTAAGCCAGACACTTAACCCACTGAGCCACCCAGGCACCCCAATTCATCAAATTCTATCTGTAATCGATTGAAGGCTGTTCTTAGGAATGTTAACTCCACTTAAAAATCTTTAAAAAAAAAAAAAATCTTTAAAAAAAAAAAGGAATGTTAACTCCACAGCATTTCTATGTTAGCTAGAATGTAGGTTGAACAAGCTCCTATAGCCAGAGGGAGCTCTCATGCAGAGTCACAGGTATTGAAATAAAATGTGTTCATGTACAGTGTCCCATACTGAGTCCCCTCTGCTCTCTCAGTGGACCTTTAAGGTTGTTGGTCACAGTTAAAAAAACAAAAAAACAAACTTATAATGGAAGAGATACTGGGGTAACTATAGTCTTTGCTGCTGCAGTTAATCCCAAGGCCAAATTTGAAATATATCCTTTGTGTCCTCTACCAGTTATTCTAGATTCCCCTCACGTTGGTCAACACTTGCTGTTCCTAATTTGCTTGTCTGGTGGGATTACCCAGAACTTCTTCCCTTCATCCCTAAGCTGAGCATTTTGTTCTCTTTCCACATGAAGCTGATGATCAGGTGTACTATTCCAGTTGCCTTTACCATGATCTTTCAAGGCCATCCCTGACTTGGGCTGTTGTGTGTTAGCAGTAAATTTGTGGCCCACCTCAACATACCGAGCTGGCCTATCAGATTTAAGAATTGCCTTATTGGGTCATATATGTGAGCTGAAGGAGAAAGGTAGGTATGAGCTACTTTTTTATGTTAACTTGTATCATCTGGGCCTTTTAAAACCCAATTCCCACTTCCTTATTACCATATAAATGTGTAAGAGCAGTAGTTCCAAATACAGCATTTGCTATATTTAAAATACAGTAGTAGAAGGGGCAACATGTGTGAACTTATCCTTTAACTTTGAGTAGATATCCAAAGTTAGCTCCTGGTAATGTACCTAAAAACCTCACCAATATGGCAGGATCTTGAATCATTTTAGGGTTTATCTGTCACCCTCTGGTGCACATGTATCTTATCAGTGGTACGTATTTATGTCATTTCTTCTTACGCTCTTCAGATCCATCAAAATAATAGGTTAGTGTGATGTTTGTGAAAATGTCGAGATTATAAGGCTCTTTTGGACTATATTATGATACAGAACAAGAGGGGTAACTTAGGGTTAAAGCAAGACTATAAATATGTATTATTGTCTGCTCCAGATGAAAACAAATTTCCCTTGATCCTTCTTTTTTGATGGAGATTAAAAATAATGCAATCTCTAGATGAATAGCCCCCTATCAAGTTCCAAAGCCTATTTTGATCTGTTCTAGTTAAGATACCGTATCTGGCAAAGCACCTGCAATTGGGTCTCTGTGTAGAAAACCCACCCTATTTCCGAGTTTCTCCTTTATTCTCACTACTATATTCGCAATACTTCTGACATCAGATGTGTGGGTTTTTGTCTTTGTTTTTTTTTTCCCATACCAAGCAATTCCGGGACACCAGCTGGGTGTTGTACATTTTAACTCAATTCTGATACTGTCTACCTGGAGATAGTATCAGATCCCATATTTTAAGGGGTCAGTCCCACAAGACTCCCCCCCCGACTTCAGATGTCAAGTGCAAGTCCAGGTTATCATCTGTGCTTCAGTTATAAATCAGAGGTTCCCATGACCCCCCTCCTTAGGTTCAATTAATTTGCTAGAGCACCTCACAGAACTCAAGAAAACTTTACTTCTCTTTACCAGCTTGTTATGAAAGGATACAATAAAAGATAAAGATGGGGGTGCCTGGGTGGTGCAGTTAGTTAAGGATCCAGCTCTTGGTTTTGGCTCAGGTTGTGATCTCAGGGTCATGAGGTCAAGCCCTGTGTCAGGTCAACATTAAGCCTGCTTGAGATTTTTTTTCCCTCTCCCCCTGCCCGTCCTGCTCATGCTCTCTCTCTTTCTCTCAAATAAATAAGTAAATCCTAGAAAAGAAAAGATAGAGATGAACATCCAAATGGAAAAGATGTATAGATGCAAAGTATATTGGAAGAGGTGAGGAGCTTCCATGTTTTCTCTGAGTGCACCACTCTCCTGGCATCTCCACATATTTACCAACCTGAAAGCTCTTTGAATCCCGTACTTTTGGGATTTTTATGGAGGCTTCATAATGTAGGCATGGTGGATTATTAACTTCATTTCTTGCCCCTCTCCCCTCTCTTGAGAATGGGGAGTGAGACTGAAAATTCCAAGATTTTAATCATGTCTTGGTCTTTCTGGTAACCACCTCCCATCCAGGAGCCCACCAAACACTGCCTCATAAAAACAAAAGACACTGCTATCATCCAGGAAATTCCAAGGGATTTAGGAGTCCTGTGTCAGGACTCATGGTCAAATACCAAATTTTAGAACAAAAGGTGCTCCTAGTGCTCTTATCACTTAGGAAAATATAAGGGTTTTAGGAGCTTTATGCCAGGAACTGAGACCAATATATATATATTCTATGATTTTGCAGTCTTTCACCTTTAGACCTGCCTTGATCCATCTGGTTTTACAGGATCATACCAGGGAGTTAAATGGGAATGAGTAAGAATGCTGCATTATTTAATCTTTGATGGTAGAACAATTCTTTGCCATTCTACTTAGAATGTAACAATACTTTTAATTTACTCTCTAGACCTGGGGAGGTAGATAGTTTCAGGGATTTCCACTCAGTCTTTATTATAATAATGGCTCTAACCCCATGAACTGTTGTTCTTTCAGCATCCAAATATATCCAACAAATTTATACGCATAAGATTCAAATAAATGACCAAATGCTCAATGGACTCACAGTAAGATGGACTTTGATTAGGACTCCATTTATCACCTGACCTCTGTCTGCTTCTACTTTAATAGGGGGCCATGATGGCATGTTGGATCCCCTCATACTAGTGTTATCTCAGATCTTGTATTCAGCTGCCCTCAGAATATTTGACTATTCTGTCTTTCCCAGTATATAGTCATTTTGGTAAATGGCCTTAGGTCACTATGAGAAAGTGGGAAAAATCCTTGTGTATATATATACTGTGACATTCTGGGGACTCTCCTTGAGGCAACCATCCTGTGTTTTACTTAAGGGGCTCTGAATCTGAAAACTGACTCAAGTATGGAAATTTGGTGTGGGATTATGGTTTTCTATTGCAGTAATTGATAGCTTTTTTCTCATCTGTTCTTCATCTTTTTGTTGTGGTGGTGGCCAAATTATGCAACCATGGGCTGATCATCTTTATCTTCACTAGGAACACCAATAATATATCAGGCATCACCTCAAATACCTACAGGTCAAGCCCCATAGTTACTCTCTTGGTCTTGTTGCTATTTGTTCTGTCACTATGTGGCTTCTGCTATTACAGAATCCTAGCATCCCCACTGACAGTCAGTAGCCAAGTCCCATTGCGGCATCTCCTTCCATCAACGCTGGCTGTAGGGAAAGCCACCACTGTGTTTTCCAGTGATGCTGGTAGCCTGTCCACTAGCACATTTCTTATTCACTATTGTTTTAACGAAGAGAGTTTCTTCTTCCCTATTCCACCATCAAAGAGGAACATAGATAACTACTGGGTTTTTCTCATCTTTTTTTTTTAAGTAATCTCTACCCCCAGAGTAGGGCTTTTTCTCATTCTGTGTAATAAATTCATCTTAGCATTTGAACATCTCTATGACCTTTGACCCCTTCTTAGTACTTTATCAAGGCTATTTCTGAAAGACTATGTACAACATTCTTCAAAATCGTTCTACTCAAAGGGTAAGGAAAACAATTCCCATTCATAGTTGGTTGAGGGCTGCTCCTGAGTATACTAATGCCCCAGCACTTCTGGCCTGTCCTGAACACTAGCCAAGCATGCTCTTGTGACTGGAGAAAGTGATCAGCGAGTCATAGGTACCTTATGATATGATGTTAATACATACAGAAATGGTGAATACTGACTAGACATGGAAGGTGAACCAATGTCTGCTACAAGCATCAAGTATCAGTAGGAGGATGGGGAAAGATGAGACAGAATAGACATTATTAATTATACTAAAGGCAATGATAAACTATAAAAATATGGCTATATTTTTAAAGATATTTCTTTTATGTTCCTCTCTCAGGAGTCAGGCATATTCTAAAACAATGGAAAGAGACAGATACATGTTATATTGTTTTAATATAATAAAAGATGATAAAACTCTACCGCAATGTAAAAATTCTGATTATCTTGCAGGTACCACTCAAGGAGACCTTACTACTGAGGAGAGCTGACCACTGCGAGGTTTTCTTTCCCTGAATCTCATCTCCATCCCCATCTAGGAGGAAAGTCCACAGAAGTGACTGGTGGCTGACAACTGGCACAAAAAGAGGTATGACACTGAGAACGATGAGAAAATGGCATATAAAATACTTGGTAAGGGGAAGGAGGACATAAAGTTCAAAAGGGCTAAAATTTTTGAGGCTGGCCAGGAGGATGCTGGGGAGGGTGGTAGAATAGGATGGAAGGGTTGCTCCTGGATTCCTACACCTGCCTTAGAGACCCTGTAACTCTTTTAAGTAACTACAACTTTAGCCTAAAGTAAAGGATAGTTTTATACAGATATCCAAATCCCTTTTATGTGTTTGATCCAGAAAAATGAAAGCATTGGGAACTCATACTCCTCCCACGCCCACTTTATTTGACATCAGGGAAGAAGTGCTAAGGTTAATCAAGGGATTTTAATAGGGGACATGAACAGATTTGCATTTTTGGAAAATGTCTCTTGCCGTCACATCATGTGAAACTATGTTAAAACAAAGAATGGAGAAAGGCAAAGATGTACAATGGTTTGATTTAGGATGGTGGCATTAGGATGAAAGGAAGAGAAGAGATTTGAGGTATATTTAGGAGGTAGTGACTCAGTGATTGATTTAATTTGAAGATTGATTTAATTTAATTTTAATTTAATTTTTCTGAGATATGGTTTAATGGAGGAAGAGAAGGAGGTTTTAAAATAGACACATATAGAGAATTCAGTTTTGAATTCAGAGTGTTTAGAAGACATTCAAATGGAGATGTCCAGTAGGAGTTACTTATGCACATCTGGAGCTCAAAGCATGAATCTGGCTGAAGATAGTTTTGGCAGGAATTGTAAAAAAAAGAACTTAGAACTATGTGAGAGGAAAAGGTTGCCCAGACGGAGGATATATAGAGTGAGATATGTAGTAGAGTTGAATAAGAGGTTACTAGGGATTACGTCAAGAAATGAGGAGCCAAGGTTTGGTTGTGTCGTCTATGTAAATATCGATGATACCCATAATAATGAAAGGGATTGTCATGGGTAGAAGACATAAAAATTGTCAGTGAATGGGGAGAACATCAGAAAATCTGTAGATAAAGCCACAGTGAGGAGTAAGGTTCATATATCAGGATGACACAGACATCAAAGGAATAGGTATTTTATATGAAGATGCAACATTCACAGCCTGGAAGTGGTAGTGAGGAACAGGGATGACCTGAACCTTCTACAGACCCTATAGTAGGAGTTGGGTAAGAAAAGGACCAGCATGATTTCATTCAGTTGATGGTAACTGCAGGGGGGTTGATGGTCATCTCTACGTGGAGTGATGTGCCTGGAAGTGTGGGCTGGAGCAGTGTGAGGGTTGAGGAATGTAGGTATATTATATATATGGGGATAAGGCTTTTTCCTTTCTGCATCATGATCAGATTTACATTTTATAAAATCACTCTGACAGGTGAATATCATGGATTCTGGAGGACCAGCCTGGCTCCAGAAAGACTATTTGAAAGACTATTGTAAAAATCTAAGTGAAAAAGGATGGGTCCTTGAACTAAGGCAGCAGCAGAGGGATCTGCACCCATGAGAGATATGTAGGTGAAAGAATCCATAGAACTGGATGATTGATTAGATGCAGAGGATGAAGGAGAGTGATGGCAAGGCAAGAGTGTAGGATGGCTTTCTATTTCTGATTTGTTAACCAGGTGGAGGGTGGCATCAATTTCTAGGTTAGAGAATGAAGCAAGAGGAACAGATTTTGCAAGGTAGGGGGATGGAAGAAAAGTTTTCTTTTAAAAATGATTATTTTGAGATGCCTTTGGGATAGCCCCAACAGCAGTGTCCAGTAAGCAATCGAGTCAGGAGACCTAGCAGGTACGGATAGAGGCCTGAGCTGGATTTAATGGATGTGCGAGTCATTAGAATATATGTGTCTAATTAAACAAGGGTATGGGGAGAATACTGAGAATGACTAAATGGATGAGAAAAGTGATTGAAGATGGAGCCCTGGGTCATACCACATTTTATGATGCAAATGGAGAAAGCTATCAAGGCCAAAAAAGATCATATCAAGGGGTAGAAGGAAAGTTGGGGAAGACTAATGTCATGAAGTGAAACATGAAGTAAAAGACAGAGATTCAAGAGGAAAGGGTCCTGGAGATTCTTAAATGCTGCAAAAACAAACAAACAAAAAAACACAAAGCAGAGGAAATTACCCATTGGATTTGATAACGAGAAGGCCAATTATGACCTGAACCAGAGTAATTTTGGTTTGGGGATGACTGCAGCACAATTAAAGATATTAAAGAGGGCACGTATTGAATGGAGCACTGGGTGTTATACGCAAACAATGAATCATGGAACACTACATCAGAAACTAATGATGTAATGTATGGTGATTAACATAACATAATAAAATAAAATTATAAAAAAATGCACGGATTGGAAAGTTACTAGGGGGAACACACCCTCAGAAATCAATTCTGGGTAGATAAAGGGTTTAAATGTGAAATATTTAAAACTTTAAAAAATATATTTAGGAGACTATCTTATGCCTTCTGAGTAAGGACAGACTTCTAAAACAAGCAATAAAAAGTGCTAACATAGGAGAAAAGACTGATTAATTAACTACATTGGATTTAAGAATTGCTATTCATCAAAAGGTACATAAATAAAGTAAAAAGACAAGCAGTAAACTGGAGACAAAGTTCACAACACAACTAACAAGGGATTAGTTTCTAAAATAGATACATATTTTTTTCTTTAAAAATCCTTATAAGTCAGTAAGAAAAGTAAGCAACCTAATTGAAAAATAGACAAATAACATAAACAGACTTGAAACAAAATGAGGAATAAATGAAAAGAAAGGTGCTTAATCTCTTTAATAGCCAGGAAAATGCAAGTTAAGAGCATAATCAGATATAATTTTATACCCATTAGACTGACAAAAATCAAGAAATCTGACTATATCAAGTATTGGAAAGGATAGAAAACATTGTGAAAATTTATATGCCGCCAGTGGGATAATAAATTGTTTAGATAACTTCAAAAAGCAGTTTGACATTTCCTTGGAATACTGGGCATTTACATTCCCTAAAACTGAATGATTGTGGTCCTAGATGTATACTCTAGTGTATAATATCTCCGAACTGGTTATCTCCTTTTGTATTATCAAACAGTATATAATACATTTTCAATGACTAGCTGCTTAGTCAATGAATGTAGAATATTCCATTTGGACGCTTGGCTATGAAGGGAAAGAGAGAGGTAACTTGTGGTTTCTATAGGATTCACTGGTCTTTTCTGGACAGATTCCTCCTCCAGCGTGGCCCCCAGGAGTGGTGTGTGACTTTCTTGCTCCTGGTTTGTTCTGTCTCTTGTATAATGTCCACTGTCAATGCTGTCAGCGATACCTTCACTTTCTGAGCAGCCCTATCCCGTCTTGTGTCACGTTGAGTTTGCTGTCAAGTTTTGGGCCAGTATGAGTCTAACTAGCACAGAAAGCCTATTTTCTGTGGGGAGAAAGGATTCTGAACTTTCATACTAACTGAAAATTGCAATAATGGATTAATGAGTGGTGGTGCCTAATTTATTAATTTCTAGAGCTTTTTGACATTCCTGAAAAATAGCTCATTTTATGCAAGGCCTTTCAGAATGAGAAAAATAATCAGAGACAAGAATGATGCTATTATTTATAGAATTTTTATATGCAGTGTTTCAAGTGTTCCTTAGATGTCACAGCTGTCTGGAAGAGACTCCACAAAGAGTGTTGCCAATGTTATTTTTTATTTTTAGTAAATATTCAGTAGAGGCTGAATCAATGCCCCATTAAAAACACTTTCAGAATTGGGTCTGAGTCATCTTGTTTTTTTTTTTTTTTTTCTCTAATCCATTTGTTTTCTAGACAGAGTGACTGAGTGGTTTCTTGATTTAGTGATTTCCAACTTTGACTCAAACCAACTATCACGCGCTAAGCCTGCAGCTTGATTCTATCAGCTATAGTGAGCAAAGTAGAGTACCTCTATGCACGGGAATCCTTCAAAGATCATCATCATCAAAAGGCTCTGGTTGAATCTACAGGCATCCGTGGCACCATGCTGTGTTAGTACTGTGAGGTTTCAGAAAGGCTGCTGACGCTTCAGAATAAGTAATAAGTAAATATCCCAAGGAAAAAAGAAACCTTGAAGAATGTGTTACAAGAAGGCAGAGTCTGTAGTTTCCACCATTTGTGTTCACTGAAATTTTTATTTTTCTTACATTTATACTGCACATTTCAATGTACAAATGTCTTCTGCATATACTTTGATTTTTAGAATCATATTGTGAGATCAGCAAAGGGCTAAATCATCATCCCCATTTTGGAGTTAAAGAAGGTGAGATTTAGAGATGGTAAGTTACAGACCTAATAAATAATAGAAGAGGGGCTTGCTCCCAGCGACCTCTTTGGATTCCAAGTTCAGTGTTCTTTGAACTATACAACACTACAGAGTTGTCAGCCAGGTATGGTGAAATGCAGTGGAGATGATCATGTTCTTAAATTTTAACTAGATGTGCTCTTCTTCCCTCCTTCATGTAGCTGTATTACAATGTTTAGTTAACTGGCCATTGATTCTAAATGATTATTTCATAATGGTGATTAAATTCATTCTATTCAGATCTTTAAAAATTCATAAAAAGATCACTTATACATATTTTGCCGTGAGCTATTTTTTGAATTAAGCTTGCCTCTCGATGGTGGAGATATCACAGAATTTCATCTCTGCAGTCTCTCACAGTCCTAAAATTCTATGATGTGATTTTTGAAAATTGACTCTGCATTTTGTGGTAGTAGTATTAATATGAATAAAGGCACACTTATTATGTGACTAAACTGGTATTTGTATTGGCTCAAAGTTATACAGGCCTTCTGTAATTTAATACTTATCACAACTTTTGAGGGGGTAAGGAGTATTATTGTCTTACACAAATAATAATACAGAATCTTGACCCTGAGTAATGTGTCTTAGTTTGCACAGCTAATAACTGTGCTAAGGTTTCAACAGTCTGTTTTATTTCTCAAACTATACTCAGCCCCGTGCTCTACTGCAGAAGTTTGATATTCATAAGAGAAAAGTTTGAAGTCTAGCAAACTGGTATCAGGGAAGTTGAGAAACAACACTAAAAGATGCATATTAGAATTTTGTGTCAGGACTTCCAACTTCATGGGGAAAATGTAGGCTTTTGAGTCAGACCCACTTTAAATAGGGATCAAAAATGGACCCCTCAGGGTTGTTGTAAAGATTAAATCAAATATTCATATAAAATAACTGACATGTAGTATGACCTCCGTGAGATCACTTTTTTATAGCCTTTACTTACACAATATGTCACTTATATACTTTTTGTTTAAAGAAAGAGAAAAATCCAATAAAATGTATGTAGGAAAACAGATAAACTCATATAACAAGACTGAAGGTAGGCAATTCTGTGACAAATTCAGAGGCTCAATGATATACTCGGGTTCTCTTTCTCTTCTTATTCAGCAGTCCTGTGTGTTTTATGGTTCACTGGATGTGTCCACATGCTAGGTATTCTGTGTAGATGCAGTCATATCAAGTAAAAAAAAAAGTTGAAGTCTTTCTTCCAAGACTTTTCTTTTCCTAGACCATAAGCAGATGAGAATTTTTGACATACGCTTTTTGAAAACAGATCACTGTCTAGGGGAATAGAATTTACATAACTAACTTTGACTAAGTAAAATTCTCCTTCCTAGGATAGGAAGGGGCTCACCACCCTTAACACATATGGTCACTTGAGACTTGAGCAAAATTGGGATTATCTTAACCAGGAAGAAGGAGGTGGGGAGTAGCTGTGGGATAAGCAGTTCACAATGTGTATACCACACCTGAGAAGAAAGTAGAGCATGCGGCAAAAATCTCAATTCTAGAGGGAGGAACAAGAATTATTGGAAATTAATCAGGGTGGAAACTTGTAATAGGAGAATTTGTGTAAATTATGGCTCAAGTTAAGGACTTGATCACAGGGCATAAAGCCTGAGCCTAGGAACTAGGACCTGTGACCCAGCCCGAAAGTAGCAGAAATTGGCAAGGGGGACTTGAGACTCAAATGCTAGCCTAAAGCTTGTGACATTCTCTTTGGACAAAGAATTAGCCCCAGAGTCTAGGTGATACCTAAACTCTGGTAGGATAGGTAGGATTGAAAATGGACCTAGCACTCCTGTCTCTGAACTAAGTCTTCAATCTGTTTTCTTCTATTGGCTCCTTCCATTTAGACAACGAATATACTCCTTTCTCTAAGGCTTAAAAAATGTCTTTCTTGACCCTGCTTCACAAGAATTCTTCTTTTTGGCCCCCCCTGTCATTTTCCTGACTGTTGTTCACTCCCATTTCCATCTGAAGTCCAGACCCTCTCTATTCATACATTCACACAATGTGCCCTATCTGCCTTTATGATGAAATTAACATCAATGCCTGTGATCACTTTCAGGCCTTTTCATATTCAGTTTCTTTGTTGAGCATGTTCCCTCTACCATACTTAATATACTCTTCTAGTGAAATATCTATAATCCTTTGGCTTCCATAACAAAGCTGTCTATGCTATCTCTGAGCTTCTTTGACCATACTTTCTCTGTGCCTTTGTGGGTGATTCTTCCTCAGCTCACCCCATACATTTTAGTGTTTCTAAGGCTTGCAATCCTGAATCCACTCTTTAAAAACATTTGTTACTTAATATTGATAGAGAAAACAACCTATTAATATGCATTTTAAGTTGTTTAGGGTACACAGTGGCACAATGTGATGATTTAATACACATACACACGTTATGAAATGTTTACCATAATCAAGTTAATTAACACACCCATCACCTTACATATTACCTTTGTGTGTGTGTGGTAAGAACATTTGTGATCTACTCTCTTAGCAAATTTCAAGGATAACATACAGTATTATTAACTATAGTCACAATGCTGTACATCAGATTCCCAGATTTTATTCATTTTTGTAACTGAAAGTTTGTACTCTTTGGCCAACATCTCCCCATCTCCCGCTTCCCTCAACCCCTGGCAACCACCCTTCTATTCTTTGGTTCTATGAGGTGAATTTTTTAAGATTCCACATATACATGGAATCATACAGAATTTGTCTTTCTCTGTCTGGCTTATTTCACTTAGCACAGTGTACTCCAGGATCATCAATGCTGTCACAAATGGCAGGATTTCCTTCCTTTTTATGGCTGAATAATATTCCATTGTATATATACCACATTTTTTTCTTTATCCATTCATCCATTAACAGACACTTTGTTTCCATATCTTGGCTATTGTAAATAATGCTGCAGTAAACGTAGGAGGGGAAGATATCTTTTTGAGTTACTGATTTCATTTCCTTTGGATAGATCCCTAGAAGTGGGATTACTGGATCATATGATAGTTCTATTTTTAATATTTTGAAGAACCTCCATACTATTTTCCATAATGACTATACCAATTTATACTCCCATCAACAGTACACAAGGGCTCCCTTTTCTCCACCTTCTCACCAACCCTTTTCATCTCCTATCTTTTTGATAGTTTAGCCATCTTAACATGTGAGGTGATATTTCATTGTGGCCATGATTCACATTTCCTTGATGATTTGCGATACTGAACATCTTTTCATGCAAGTATTCTTGCCATTTGTGTCTTCTTTGGGTATATTTATAATTTCAGATCTTCATGATATTCTTGTTTTTAAATATTGTTTAGTGGAAAAAAGTTAATAGAAACAAAATAAGGAGATAGCTAGCACTCAGTTGTTGAAAGAGGAGAAGCTAGTGTTGCCCCTTTTATTTTGCCAAGGTAAAAATTATTGTCCTGCGCTCATGTGTCAGTTCAGCATCTATTATTTTATATTGAGTGCTGGCTCAAATCAATGGAAAGTCATCAAACTCCTGTGGTACTGTGGCAATGTAACATGCAGGATTAAGTGTGCCAGGAGGCTTCTCGAAAGAAAGAAAGAGAGAGAGAAAGAAAGAGAGAAAAAGAAAGAGAGAGAGAAAGGAATAAGGGAGGGAGGGAGGGAGGAGCAATGATTGTTGGCTGTCAACCTGATATATTCTGGCACCAAACCAAACTAATCCTGGGGCCTTTTGAGGATTTCAAGGCTGTGGAAATTGTCTTAATTATAACATGCTGTGCTTCCATAGATACATTTTCAGGGCATCTCATATAGCTTTACCTACAAGTTCACAGTTAGCCCTTGTGTATTTAGTTGGTACACAAAAAGTCAACATTAGGATAGAACGAGGAAACAAGGTAATCTAGCACACTTAGCAACAGCAGTGCTGGCAAAGATGAAGACAAAATCTGCATTCTTCCCTGTAAGTGTGGTAGAGAACTGGAGTCAGTGATTTCATTTCCTTTAACCCCCTTACCTACCCATTCTTGACCCCACCAATAGGTTATAAAACATGCATACCATTTCTGAGATGATAGCATTTAACATTTTGTTTTGTGAGAAATTACTTGAAAAGATTAGTTAGACAAACTTCTTCAATATAGAGTAAATTATTACTATTCAGTTTACATTCAATTATGGATCATTTCTGAATGAGCAGACATTATATACAGAAAATGCTTACATGCTTTGGGTTAAGAAACTATCAATAGGGAAATAAGGCAAATAGATAATGTATTTGGATACATAATGATTATGAAAGTTAATGATGAGTGTTAAATAAAAGTCTGTAGCTCTCTTCCTGTTAAAATTTTCAACAAAATGTATCTTTGCAATGCCAACTCACTCTGCAAAGCAGTCAAGGTTATGTGTACCAAGAAGGACATTTATCACTAGAGTAGGAGGCACCCTGTGCTTGCCCTAGGATCATTCACATCTCCTGTTTATTCCTGTTTGGGCTGCTTGTTTATACCACAACAAAGTGATTTTCAGGTTTTCTGATCCAGATTCTACCCAGCACCCCATCCTGCCTATCGCTATTTTAATCTGGTCTCTGACCATCTTTAGCTTGTTTCACCATGACTAACTTGCATTTATGTCCATAGTCAACTTCAGCTGGCTGACTTAAAATCTGTATCTTATGAGTCTCTTTTGGTTGGGTCTAGAATCTTGGATATCATCCAAGATTCTTCCTGAATGAATTCATGAATCCCAAGGCTCCTATCAGTATGAACTTCTCAAGACATGAGCTCCTGTATGCCACACTTGCCTCACATCTTGCTGGGTTAGTGTTCATGTTCTGGCCTGGGCTTCCTCAGTTCCCTGGTGACTTAGCAGTGAAATAACAGAAGAACTGAGGGTGGGGTTGGTTTGGAGAATGGAGTATAAGAAAGAGAGTAAGGCCAGCGTTGTTCTGTAGTGTCAAAGAAGGGAGGCATAACTGGCCAAGAGATGGTTGAACAAAAATAGGCAAGTGTCAGGACAAACGTAAAGATAGTATTCACAATTGAGAGTAAAAAGAGGGTAAGTTATTCAAGGAATTAAACAGGAATCCAAATCTAAAAATGGGTCTGATGCTTGGAGATCAATCCATAGGAGAAGGTCAAGCAGGATATAATGTTTAATAATCTTTGTCAGAGTTGTTTGTTGTTTTGTTTTTTTTTTCCTCACATGCCTTTTTTCAAACCTTTGTCAGAGTTTAGGTTCCAATTTAAGAATGTTAATCCATTGGTGATGGTAATTTTGGGAGAACACGAGTAGAGAAGAGAAAGCTGGTTTCAGAGAAAATGGGATTCAAAGCAAAGCAAAACAAAACCAAACTCCAAAACTAGTTCCTGCAATTTGAAGGTAGAGGAGGATGAGAAGTAATTTTAGATTTTTCCCTAGTGAGCTATGGATCTAATGTTTCTTATATGCTCTCTAAATATGGACACAGTACTAGAATTTGGGGGCAGGTTGAGTGTAGGATTACATAATTTGGAGACAGGTAGGTGGTCATTACTTGTCAGTGGGAGCTTTTTCTACGGTTGCCATTCTCAATCCCTGATTTCCCACTCCCACTCTGGGTTCCCCACTCCTTTCCACCATAAGCAGATTATTTTAGTCATTTAAACTTCATTATGGTAGATGATTGTAATTGCTATTGTGTATTCCATATAGGTTAGATCTGACTGCCTTCCTGCTAGTTATGCCTCCATCTCATTCAAAAAAGATAAAAGATTTCAGAAATTAAATGAATGACAATATTGTTATAGGGATATCCTTGAATCTAGTCTAATTGACAAGAAAAAAGAATTTATTCTTAATCTTTGGTACTTTAAAGATTATTAGATTATATAGGATCATATCTCAGAACAGACATAATATATACTTCAGCATATTTATAAAAAGTTGAGGCTGCTTTCTCTAAGTATGGTTTGGTTAGCATGGTGATGCATCCATAGTTAACAAAAATCCAATCCTCCAAAGTCTTGAAATGTAGTATGTGTCTTCCCTAAAAGTTTCTTGAGAACATTAATGAAGGGATTGCACAGTACACCATTGGACAAAATTTTCTAAAACATTTCATTTGAACATCTCCTTTTCCCCCAAATACCATAAATCACTTAATCTCTCCTCTTTTCCTGCAAAGCCTTGCTTAGCATGTACCAACTTTAGTCTTAGTCCTTACTTACTTCTCCATACCAGCTCTTTTTTCTTCTTCAGTGGGCAGTCCCGTGTTGCTTCAAAGGTGGAATAAATTTGCCTCTTAGCTCTCTCCAGTGCTTCTCCATGCTGCTTATCCCCCGTCAAAAAATTCTCTGAATGTTTATATTTTTATGTCTTTATCCTCACCATGTAAGAATTTGGTACCTAAGAATCCAGTGTCTAAGCATCTAAAACAGAGATTGGTACCCAGTGGATGCTCAGTAGGTAGATATTTATCATATTTGGGTGAAAGACTTCAATATTTCATTTTGATAAGTAAGTAGGACAAAATCTGTAACTTCATTGGTCCTCAGAGTGAAGTAATGATTATTCTTTCACATGTAAATTTGGCTAATGCTGCAGAGTCTGGCAGAGCTGAGTTCAAATTCTGACTTAATATTGCTTCAGTTCTCTAATTTTCAATTTTCTCACTTGTAAAAAGGGGATGATAACTGAACCTCCCTGTAGGTTTGTTGTGGTTTTAACTAGATAATGAATGTAATATGTAACATCTTTAATGTGCCATCTGGTACATTTTAACATGCTATCTGGTAAGTGCTTGATAAATGTTTACTATTAAAATAACTATTAAATATTTATAAATATATTTAGCATATTATCTAACATTTCATCATTAATAAATATTAACATTTTCTATGGAGGTAGTTATCTTAGATGAGGAAACCTTAAAAACCATTGTATTGATTTGTCATTATCAGAAACTTTAATAAGACAAATTCTAAAAAACTTGCCTTATTTTGTGAGCAGATTCCTCTTGGCCCAGATCCAATCTGTTCCCCAGTGCTGTTGATTCTCTTTCTGCAGCACCTTTCCTTACCTCTGCATTCTTATGTCCACTCTTCTAGTTCAGGCCTTCACTGGGTTTGACATTTATGCCTCCCATTAGCTTCTCTTTCTCCTCTGTCCCCTCTCCCAATTCATTCTCTACCTTGTTATCAGATTAATCTCTTCAGAGCCCAGTTCTGGTCATCTTCCTGTCCCGCACAAGAACTGTCAACTCCTTGCCTTGCCAAGTACAACTCTCAACACCCCTACCATATTGCATTTTCAACATTATCTCACACTGTTTTTCACTACCATTATGTTCAAACCAAGTGCGCTTAATTGTTGTCCTGAGCACACAGACCCCCTGCCTCATTTCATATGGTTTCTTCCGCATGGAATGCCAGAACTTTTGGTTCAAAAATTAACCCATTTCTCTGTCTTTCATCCGAAACACACTTAAAACAGGACCAAAAGATAAGAACAATTTCTTTTTTGAAAGACTCCACAGAAATAAATTCAAAATATACCTCAGTAACTTAGTAAAATGTGAAGCAACCTGTGTATTTATAATTTTTGTGCTCAAATATTAGACTAGATAATATATTTACACGATATTTATATTTTAAATGGTACCATAATTAATGGAGAGAGTTGATGTAACCCTTACAGTACTGTATCATTTCCTCAACCACAGGACATGGCCCTGTATGTATTATCTGCCAACAAGTTGTTAACTATTAATTTAATTTTATAATTATAATGGCATTCAAAGATGCCTCTGCACATTGTTTTTCACTCTTTGTGTCTGTTTTTCCCCCACAGTATTCCCAGTGCAAGCACAGAGCCTGTTATAATAAATAGACTCTCTATGCATATTTATTGAGTAAATAAATAAATATGTGACTAAAGGAAAGGTACTTCAAAATGATGAGTTTTATGAACAGAAATATATAAATTATCTAATAACAAAAGAAAAAATAAGAAAACTTTAAAAATAAAGGTTCTGAGGCAAGGACTATTAATATGGTACACACAGTTACTGCTTATATAACAACACTTTATCTTGCCAAAGGCCATACAAATACTTAGTAATAGACTAAAGACCCTTTTTAACCCATGCAGATTAATACTGCCTGTAAGCATAGTGTAAGAGTAAATTATACAGGAGCTGAAGAATATTGGGCAATGAGTCTAAAAAAACAAGTTAAGGTGTTTGACCTGACACCATATGAAAATATGTTAACAGGATTCCATATAAGGAATAGCTCACAGTCTAATTTTTATCTTCTTTCAAACCTAAATACATCTCCTCAGTATTAAATACCTATTGATTTTGAAAGGTGATATGGAGTTACAAAATACATATGATGAGTTGGAATGAATTAGACTTCAGCTATATATCACTTGTTCTCTGTGGGAGAGAAATTCATAAATCATAGAAGTGCCTTGAAATTCAGGTTTTATGAAAAGATAGCAACATTTTTTCCCTCTAATATAGGCTTAGGAGACTCTAATGAAATTTAAATTTTGCCACCCCAAGGACAACATTAACCTTTGTTAGCCCCCATTTTGGGGAGGGGACACATACTTATTATTAAGTATGTTTTAAGAGTTTGGTATCCAAACCTTACTGAAGCTTTGCAGTGTTTAAGTTCTTAAGTTAGTGATACTAACTTGATTGTTAGAAGAGAGAAATAGGAAGTGGGTATTCATTACAAAAGGAATTGGAGAAAATAATATTTGAAACATCAGAAGATCAGTCTGAGAGTAGATTTCGATGGACTCCCAAAGACAGCTGTTAATATGACTAGGATTCAAATCCTAGCATTTATTAGCTGTGTGATTCTGGGCAAGATGCTTAACAATTTTTCACCTCAATTTCTCCACCTGTAAGTTAGGAATGATAATAATGGGACGCTGCCAGCAGTATATTGAGAGTTCAACAAGATAAAATCAGTGTCTGGTACTTTTTATTAATGGCTGAGACAGAGAAATATTTGTTACTGGACCAGTTTTAATATCACAGCAATATTATCTTGGCATTTTTAATTATTTTTGGAAATACACTATAATTCTCAATTTTAAAAACACTTGAGTAGCTTTAATATTTCATCTTTTTGTTCATTTTTGAAATTTATGTTTGCTAGGCAAGTATTTTCTCAGGTGCCACATTGTGCCAGACATTATAGTCAAAATTCAATTTAAGATCTAGGCTCTACCGTATTTAAGGAGCTGACAGACTAATGGTGGCCCTAGAATGTGGAAATTCACAGTCACTCTACAATATGAAACTAGAATGAACAAAATGTGGTAGAAACACACATTCAGCTACTGGCCTCCTTTCCCACTATTTCTTCAACAAATATATGTACCAAGTGACTGCTGTGTGCTAAGGACCTTTCCAGGCAGTGGGGATAGACCAGTGAGTAAAATAAATTCCTGGCATCACTGAGTTAACATGGGATGAGAGACAGTAAACACATAAGCAAAGAAATAATGTAAACTGAGGTCCCGGTAAGTGATACGAAGAAGAAGAAGAAAGCACAATAAAAGAGAATGACTGGAGGTGCTATTTTGGAACGGGTGGTCAGCTAGGGGCTTTGTAAGGAGGTGACGTTTGACTAGAGTCCTGGGGAAGTGGAATGAGGAAGCACACCTTGCAAAAGTCTGAGGGGAAGAGACACACAGTCAGTGGAAGGTAAAAATATCCCATGCTGTTAAAAAAAAAAAAATAATGACCATGAGGCCAGTATCGTCTCAGTGGAGCAATTTGAAATAAAAATGGTTTGAAACAAACTGGAATATGTAGATCATAGGATTTGCAGGAAGATTTGGAGTAGGGGAGCTGTATAACCCAATTTTTATTTCACCTGATGTTTGGCAAACAAGCTCTATGGGGAATCAAGTGGAAGTCAAAGGTAGGGACTTCCTGGTACTTCTTTCCCTGGACCTTTTTTTTTTTTTTTTAAGGTTTTATTTCTTTATTTGACAGAGAGAGACACAGCGAGAGAGGGAACAGAAGCAGGGGGAGTGGGAGAGGGAGAAGCAGGCTCCCCATGGAGCAGGGAGCCCCATGGGGGGCTCCATCCCAGGACCCTGGGGTCATGACCGGAGCCAAAGGCAGCCACTTAACGACTTTCCCCGACTTTGAACTTGCTGTTGAAGAACAGAGACTTCTCTGCCATGAGACTTTGAGAGGTGGTGGTTGGTTCACTCTGAAGTCTATCTCCTGGCTGCATCCCTGGCTCTGGAGTTTTTCCACCCCATCTCCTTGGGCGTTTTGCACTTCAGGTGTAATCCAACTGTGTTTCCTCATCACTTTGGTGCAGTAATAGGCACTTCCACAGACTTTACTATAAATCAGAACCTTCCTTTATCTTTGCCTCACCTTCAAGACTATTTTCATTATTCTCTGACTTTGACTCTTCTGGCACTGTTGTCATTCCACTATGTCAAATGATGAGACATGTGACATCAAAGGTATAACCTACATCTGAGCTGTTAGACACAGAACTTACTATCCTTTGATGTAGAAGTTTAATTTGCTGAAAATATTGAACAGCAAAACACATCATTTTAAAGTATTGTCAATACTGTTGACTAATTTTATATATGCTGCAGTGTTTTTTCTTCCCTCAATCAGTTATGCTTATTTTATTCAACAAATATTATTGAGCACACAAAGCTCAGTGTTTGCTATGGGGCCTGCATCTTATGTGGTTATTGCTATGGTCAGTGGATAGTCGTTTTAAGGAAAAGACTTGGAATGATACATGAGTGATCCTGAGGTTTTGGTGAATTAACTTTTTTGAGAGTTGTATAAGTATAATGGGTTATATATGTGTGTGTATGTGTATATGTGTGCGTGTCTCTTATGCATGTATATTTGTATACATACATGTGTGTGTATATCATGTAATAAAATAGCTACCATTTATTTAGCTATCTTTTTTGCTTGGCATTTCCTTGACATCTGATTTAGGTCCCTCAATAACCATGCAGTATGTAGGTATTATTCCCAATTTAATGACTGGGAAACTGTGGGGTTAACTTGCCCAAGACCAGGAGACAAAAAAAAAAGAATCGAGGAACCAGGATTCAAGTCCAGGTCATTGTTACTGTAAAGCCCACACTGACTCCCCACAAATAGCACCAGCGTTAGCAAAATGCAGAATGTATTTGGGGCAAATAAATTTACTTCTAAGAAAAGCAAAACTGGGCTTATAAATCTTTGCCATCAAAATCATGTTTCTCTTAAGTTGTTGAGCATTTCCCCAGAGATTCCCAGTAAAGAGAGGGTATTTCATTTTAAATGAGCATGTACAGAGATTTATATCATTGACTTCATTTTTTTTGGTATTGCGCAATACTAATCTGCATTTTCTTTTCTTTGTTGCTTCCCTATAAATAAAAGATTGCTAAAAGCTGTTATACCACATTCAAGGAAATACTCAGTCCTCAGGCTTTTACAAGCTTTTGTAAAACTGTAGTGATCTTGGTGAAAAATGTCCTGGCTGGAAATATAGTGAACAGATGAGCTCACCCCTGGTATGCAAAGCTGCCGAATTAGCTGGTTAAACAGGCTGCTGAGATAATTACATTGTCTGTTTTGTGACACATTACACCGGTGCACTTGGGATTAACCTGTTCTCTTGTGTCTACTTCTGATCAATTTTTTTAGACAGCCTTTTATCTGATGAAGGAGCACAGACATCAAAAGAGAAAGGGGCGTGGGTGAAAAGAAAAGGCTTATATAAAGCTGAAGAGTTAAATTTTCTATGTAAATTACTGAACATATAGCCCTTATTTCCATAACTTTAGTTGCTCTCTAGAGACCTCTGCTGGAAAAGATAGGTACAGATTTTCCTTTCCAGTTCATTGTTTGCGATTTACTGTGGCTGTTATATCATAAACTCAGTAACTAATTAAAGAATGAAATATCAATGTCTATCACACACATAACACGTTAATTATAAAAATGCACTCAAGACAGAAAAAATTTGCATTTTAAAAAAGTTTAGAAGGGCATCCTAATACTAGAAATATACTGGTGATAGTCAATCAGCACTCATTTATACCTTTAAGAGCCTGCTATGGGCTTAGCAGTTATAACTTTCAGTTTGTTTATTATTTCCAAATTGTTGTACTGTTATTGAAGTTCAAGCAGAATTATTTATTTTGAAATTAAATGTAACACATTATAAAAACAACAACAACAACAACAAAACTGTCCCTGAAGATTTTTATGGGCCTTTAGTTCCGTATCATTATCCTGAAGAGGAAAAATTATTTAGACTTTCTGATTATGTGGGAATGTAGTCACATAAGATTTCATCATCAGTGATAATTTAGATAGAGAACAATTAAGAGAACAAATAGAAAAACCTACCCATTAACAGCCCCTGGCAACTCAAATTGAATTTAACTAACTATTGAGCCTCTGGCTACAGGGAGATGCAATTTAAAGCAGGTATAATAGATTTTAACAGCTAAAATTTGTTTGTCACACTGTACCAACTAAGATATTAGCTAAATGGGGCAAGAAATTTCCTTCATGTTAATGAACATCAAATTTAACTCCTGCTGTCCATTTTTTTTTCTTTCTAAAATAGCTGTGCTTGACTTGATAGGCCAACATTCAAGTGAGGTTCTTGCAAACAAGTATACAAGCTTTTGAGTGAAGTTTGACTCAGTTGCATCTACATCTTTTAAATACTTCCAATTTGTTTAAGAGAATTTTAAAAATATTGGTGTATTTCCTCGTTATAAATGTGTCCACAACATAATGTCACATGCAAAGAGCTCATTTGAAAGTAATGTATTTTCTTGAAGATTTTTTTAAACATTCTCATCAAGAGAAATAAAGTCTATGTTCACCATTTTTACCCAAGTTAGTTCTAGTGGTTCTAGATCTGTCTAGCTTTTTTTTCTTTTAAAGATTTATTTATTTATTTTAGAGAGCGAGAGCAAGAGTGGGAGGAGCAGGGGGAAAGGGTGCGAGAAACTCAAGCAGACTCCACATGAGCACAGAGCCCAATGTGGGGCTCGATCTCATGACCCTGAGATCACGACCTGGGCCGAAACCAAGAGCTGGCCGCTCAAGCGACTGTGCCACCCAGGAGCCCCTAGATCTGTCTAGCTTTATTTTCATCAGGCAAAGGTGAGAAAATAAGATAATTTTTGTTTTCATTGTTTTAGCTAATATACAGGATTCTTAAAATGTATGTGTGTGTGAACCTGAGTCCTAATGTTTGTTATTACTCATAATTTAAAAGAATTCTGTGATAAAACAAAAACAAATGCCTGAGATAACTTTATATGATAAACTTACTTTCTAGTCAATACAGGAAAAGGTGATTTTTCTTTATAAAGTTTTAAAAATATTTTTGACTGCACAGCCATGAATTATAACTATAGTCTAATTACTACTCTAACATTGGACTTCCTAAGTATTAGACACCAAGGTAAAGGAAGTTAATTTTTTTCTCTTTCTAAACTTCTTTGCTTTGATTTAATCTCTTTCTGTGCTAATGCATAATTATCAGTGTACTTGGAGCATAGATACCTATTTTCTGTTAATCCAGTGAGCACAGGCACAAATGACAGTTCTATGAAGCACTTACTATGGGCCAGCAATATGCTAAAGAATTTGTATATAATATCATTAAATCCTTCTAATGATCCAGTGAGATGGTGATTATTAAAGCTATTTTACCGGTGTGATATGTGGCTTAGAGAAATTAAATAGTTTGCTGAAACTAGGATGATTTAAGAATGGCAGATCCTGGATTCAAACCCAGAATCTTTTTACTCTAACGTTTAGTTTGAGCACTATGTTATACTAGTCCTGAAAAAATGCACAGAACTAAATGTAGTACTTGTAGACCGATTGCAGCTTTTGGAAGTTGGATAGATTTTGTATGTATATGCTCCAAAAAAAAGCATACAGAGCATCTTTGGGAAGATACTGTGGTAAGTGACTTGGAAATAATTTTAGCTTGAGTTTGAATCCAACAGTGGCACTTAGGTAGGTGTGTCCCCAGGCAAGGCATATAATATCTCTGGAATTCTATTTTCTCATCTGAAAAGTGGCAATATTATTAATACAGACCTTAAGGAGTAACTTCAAAGGTTTACATATGACACTAGAGCTCCTGGCACAGTAAAAGTGCAAGGTAGGTCCCCAGCTCACATTTCTCTCGTAGTAAATTTTGGGAAGCTCGGTGGTTATGTGTGATGCAATTCGACATGAAACAGTGAAAGAACACTACAAAGCTCCCCTTGATAAGTGCAATTCTGACTTGTAAGAAAAATTCTGTCAATATGGAATGGAGTTTCAGGGAGAAAATGGGGCTTGAGATGAACTTTGAAAGATGGGAGGAGAATTTGTATAATTTGAGAGAAAGGAGTCATTTCTTTTTTTTCCAAGGAAGACAGCACTAGCTGAATTGCGTGGGTGTAATAAAAGTCCAATCCAGTTAAAAAATACCATTCCAATGAAAAGCTTTAATGAGATTTCTGTATCCCAGCAGATGACCCACTTATTTAAATACCACACAATATTCAGTACTACAGAATTCCTTGATGACATGACAATTTACTCAATCTCTTGCAATTAGGTGTAATTTAATCAGCGTAGAAATTGAGGACACTTTACTTCTAGTCAGCATATTGCCTCTTGAGTTAGCCTTCTTCACTCAACCCAAGACTGGATACTGGCCCTGTGGCCCTCTTTTCAGAGAGGGTGTTTCTGTGCTTTCATAATGCATGCCCTAAGACCAGCTCTGTACACAGGTCATGGAGTGGCTCACCCTGTTTGTTCTGTCAGCCCTTACTTTAATCTCTGCAGAAGTTCGTTCTAACTCATCGTGGTCAGTGTAATTAAATTTGTTCACAAAGTCCTGTGAGCCATGAACAGTAGAAGTGGGAAAATGTGGAACATCTGTCACTTATGTCACAATCTGGGCACTTTCATAAACTCTTGGTAAGAACATACATAGCAGTGGCCTTTTTGGAGGGAAATGTCAGTAACTTTAAATTCATAGACTCTGATCCAGCATTCTGTTTCGAGAATGTTTTATTACAGATATACTTACAAAAGCATCCACAGAAGAAAAATGGAAACAAGTTAAATATCAATCAAGGGGGAATGGATGAATTTGTTGAGATATATTCATACAATGGACTATTATGCAGCTATTAAAATACGTTAAATTTGTAAGTGTTGCTATGGAAAGATTGCTAAAATATGTTGTTCAGTAGAAACAAGGGAAAGTTCAGAAGACCATGTATTCATTTATTTATTTTTAAAGATTTTATTTATTTATTTGACAGAAAGAGAGAGACAGCGAGAGAGGGAACACAAGCAGGGCAAGTGGCTTTGTATAATATGCTTTGTAGTGTTCTTTCACTGTTTCATGTCAAATTGCATCACACATAACCATCGAGCTTCCCAAAATTTACTATGAGAGAAATGTGAGCTGGGGACCTACCTTGCACTTTTACTGTGCCAGGCGCTCTAGTGTCATATGTAAACCTTTGAAGTGCTTAACGACTGAGCCACCCAGGCGCCCGGACCATGAATTCATTTAGATAGCCAGTTGGCCCAGCATCATTTATTGAAAACACATTCCTTTCTCCACTGTTCTGCAGTGCCACCTTTGTTATGAATCAAGGGTGAATATAAATGTGGCTCTTTCTGGACTCACTATTCTTTTCTATTAGTCTATCCTTATGCCAATACTACATTGTCTTAAATGCTTTGGCTTTATAATAAGTCTTGGTATACAGTGTCAACTTCTTTTTTTTTTTAAGGTTTATTTATTTTAGAGAGCGAGTGTGTGAGTGGAGGGAGGGGGAGCAGGAGAGGGAGATGAGGAGACTCCCTGCTGAGCGGGAAGCCTGACGCAGGGCTCCATCTCAGGACCCTGAGATCAGGTCAGGACCTGAGCTGAAATCAAGAGTCAGACACTTAATTGACTGAGCCACCCACGAGCCCCAAGTGTCAACTTCTCTCTACTTCTTTAAGATTACCTTGGATATTCTTTGCTCTTTGTATTTCCGTAGAAATTTTGTAATTGGTTAATTACAGCTTCACATAAAAAATAGTTACTCATTTTAAAATTTTGATTACATTGACAAATAGACAATAGACAAAATTTTTTAAATGGACAAAGCATGTGAAGGGGTATTGCCCAAGAGAATATACAAGGGCCAATAAACAGATAAAAATTAATCACTAGGGAAAGAAACATTAAAATCACAATGAGATACCTTTGCACAGCCACCAAAATGGGCTAATTTTTTAAAAAAATCTACATTAATACCATTGGAGACAATGTAGAAAAACTGGAACTCTCACATTCACAGTTGGTGGGAGACTACATATAAAACTTTGAAAAACTGGCACTGTCTCCTAAATTTAGGAGCATAACAAATGATATGACCCAGCAGTTATAGCTCTATGTAAATACCCAACAGTAATTCAAACATATGTGCATCAAAAGACTTGAGCAAAGTGTTTATAGCAGCATTATACTTAATAAACCAAACCTGCAAACATTCCAAATGTCCATCAGCAGTAGGATGGATACATAAATTGTGATATGTTTATATATATTAAGATACAGTATATTTTATTTACATCTTCTATATTTCCCTGTATTAGAAGTTTCATTGTAATAAAGTAAGTAAATAAACCACTGCTACAAGCAATAACAGGCATAAATTTTACAAACATAATGTTGAGAGTAAATAGCCTGACACAGAACACATTTTGTTTGATCTCATTTATCCAGGCAAACTCATTTATGGTTTGGGATTCAGGATAAGCATTATCTCTGTGGAGGAAGGAGAGAGTTGTCTTTGGGAGATGGTGTAAAGGGGGCTTCTGGGATACCTGTAATATTTCATTTCTGAATCTGGGGGATGATTACCTGGGTGTGTTCACATTATCATAATTCATCAGCTCTCTATTTACTAATTGTGCACTGTTCTCTATATATGTTATAATTTAATAAAAACTTTTTGAACATATCATAGAAAATGGATTTTCTGGATACATACAAAGGAAAGTTTGCTGTTTTCTTAATTACTAGGACTAGGGATTTGGAGAGAAGAAATTTTAATTTTAGATTTTTATTATTTATATTTACCAGTAGCCTATATGGTTTATGTAATTTTTAAAGATTATAAAAGTTAAAATCTGGGCAAAAATATCTAGGAAATCATGTGTCTGTCATAGAATTTTAGCATTTGGATAGACTGAACTAGATTGTTTGTAATAAGGTTTCTTCTCAAGTTAATTGCCTGGTTGAAATTCACACAAGTAGTAATAAGTATAATTATATTACCTAAAAATTTTTAGATTAGAACCAGTTCTTGGACTCAGAGTCTATTTATAATTTCTCTACAACATAGAATTTTCTAATATGCAACAAATATACTTAATTCAATTGTGATTTTGTGGCCATTGTATAAGATCTTTTTTACCAAAACACTGAAAAATTATGTCTGCTCTTAATCTTGGAGATAGAAAAATCTTGGAGAATTAGAAAAACCTAAATTAGATCTGATTTTTTCAGCTCCTAGCTGTGAGATCTTGAGAACTCAAATTTCTTAATCCTTGAGCTTCAGTTGATGTATAAAATAAAGCTAATCATTCCCATCTTGTAGCTTTATTGTACAAACTAAATAAAATATTTTCTGAGCATCCTCCATAATGATAGAAGGGATATAAAAAATGCTCATTATTTGGAGTTGATTAATATCTTACAGACTGATAATTTTTCATGATCTCCAATGCTTATCCAAATATTTATTTTTAATTTGTGATAAAAAAGAACACATTCATAAAAATTATTATGCTTCTCATGTCCTTTTAAACTCTTAATTTCTTATATTCTATAAAATTATCATAAAGTTTATAGATATCAGTAATTTTGGGGGGCTCATTTTTATATTAAAATCACCCTATAGATAGGAGAGATCTAAGTTGGGTCTAAATAAACATATAAATTACTATGAAAAACAAATCAGAAGTTTGTGACCTCTGACAAAGTCACAAATCCTTGCCAAGTCTTTTTGAGTAGACTGATATACTGATATCCTTTGGTAGTATACATAGTGTATCCTCTACAGATTTTTAACTAATAAACTTTTGGTGGATATCAGTAAAGCTGTAGCCCCAAGCAACTCTAAGACCAACAGAAGGCAGTAGTAGTTACTTGGCAAATGTCATTTTGAAGTTTCAGAACCCAGTCAAACCAATGTGAATATATAAAGGAGTTTCTATAAAAGTAAATGGAAGTATATTTTATAATTATAGCTCAGTGAAAATATGTGAGGAAAATAAAATGACTCTGTTGTTTTCATCCTGAAATTTGTCCTTAGAAAATTTATCATTCTTCATATGCTGAATAATTTAAAAAAATGAAACAATATTCAAATATTCACTAAAATTTTAAGTGCTCTTTCAGTTTATCAGTGTTTCCTAATAAGTAGATGTTAATTTGGACATCAATGTAAAATAATATTTTATGAAAGAATAAGATTTTTAAATCAAGAATCGAGATTAATTCAATTATGGAGGGGATTAAGTATGTTTATAATGTGGTCCTTACTGACATGTTAATTTCCCCATTTTAGTAGTGGATTTTAATGTCACTAATGGAATTCAACATAACACTTCAGGAAAAAGGAGAGGAAAGGGCATTAATGCTTATTGCTCAAAATTGTGTAGGTACTTTATATAATTTACTGTCTACTCTCAAAGAAAAACAGATTAGAGATTATTTCCTTTGTGTCATAAATTAAGAAACTAAAGTTCGAGAAGATCAGGCAACTTTCGCAAAATCACGTAGCTAGGTGGGACAGGGATTCAAAGCCAGTTCTCTCTGAATCCATAGCCAGTGTTTTATTAAAATGATTTGGCTATGTAAGGTTGTTTATGTTTATTTTTTATCATTACATTGTAGGCTAGAAGAACTTGTTAACATTTTAAAATTACAATTCACTTAATTTTATGTTTTTACTATTTTTATAGTTATAATATAGGTTTTAAGTGTTATAATAATATGGCAAAAATTTAAGGGAATTTTCTTTTTCTAATAATGATAGTCTACTTCCTTGGACAAAAAAGATCAGAATCACATTTGCTAATGTAGGTTAGATTTTAAAATGCTTTTTAATTATTTTGATGGTCTAGAATCAGCAGGAAGATTCCACTAGTATAGTAACCTGATTCATGTAATAGCACCTGAAATCATACCCAAATTTTAGTATCTTGTTGCTGTTTACTTTTGTTAGTATTTGGATGTATCTATCAATTCTTTCCAGATTTTTAGAATAAAATTTTCAAGCTGAGGCTTGTAAATCTTAGGAGTCCTTGTAAACATCTTCTGTAGGGGAAGATGACAGTTTTATCATCCTTTTTTCTTGTCCCTTGGGAATGGTTTTAGTCTTGAGAAATGTGACCAAGTGTAGAAAATGAAATTCTTCAGTTGATTGTTGCCACTTCAAATGGCCCAAGATAGGTGTTTTTATTTGTTCTTTTATGATTTTCCCCAATGTTTGGAGTGGTAATTGTACCCGAATACATCTCACACATTAAAATCACTTGAAGATTTTTAATTTCATGTTATTTTATTTAATAGAACCATGCATTTTCATACTTGTGATTTTACTTTTCAAGGGGCTCACATAAAGTTCTGAAAGGCTATAGATATGGCTTTATTACATTTTTCTTAAGGATGGGAAGTTGTGGGAATAAGATCTGTTGCCTGCTCCTAGATCCTCTTCCTTCTTCCTCTTCTTTTGGATGACTCATCGCTCAGGACTCAGTTGAAAAGTTACTTTCTGGGGGGCTTCCCTGATGCCCTAGACAAGGCTAAACTTTCCTTTTGTGTAGTTCCTTGGCATTCTGTACTTTGATTATAAAACTAACTCATTCAACAATGACTGAATGACCTTAATTGTGCAGTCTTCCTAACTAGCATCTAAATTATCTGGAGTTTTATTTATTTTTGTTTGCATTCATATTGTTTTGTTTTGCTTCTTTTGAAGTAGACCATGGTCAATGACATTCTGGTTTACTGATGGTCCTGTTGAGCTAGGTTCTTAAAAAGTTATTTTGTTAAATGTTAAAATGTACATGGAAATACACATTAAACATAGAAATGTAATTTAAATTGCCCTACGCAACCTCACAGAAATATGTGGACATCATTTGTCTTCAGCAAAAATAGAGCATTTTACCCTTCTCACTTCTTTTTTAAAATGCTGTTTCTCAGGTTCAACATCAAATGCAACCATCAGTTGACAGAGTTTATACTACATACTCTCAATTGCTTTTGTAGTACTTGTTAAACCTGAAAGACACTCTTAACTGCCTGAGATGCATGTAAACAACTGTACATTAATGGGTTATGTTAGTACAGTTTAACTGGGCTATGGTCCAAAATATACAAACTTTGCATGTACATTTCCAGAGTATAAAAGTACTTTTCTGTTCGCCAGGGTAATTAGGAGACTGTATAAAGCAGTAGACAAATTATGAGAATTCACTGGAGTACACAATACCATAATGCTATATGAATAGAAAGTTTGATTTACAGTGAAAGCTTGGAGTAGAGGTCTAGTGAAAATTGGCAAAACATTGACTGGGGGATGGTGAGGAGGACATAATTATAGGCTGAAAATATCTGAAGGTGCTGGTGCCCACGAAAAGGAAAAATGCTGTTTATATTTTGGCATTTTCATTCATTCTTACACATTTTTAGAGATGCTTTCCAAGTCTTTTGCCTCTAGTCCAGCTGCCAGCTGGATATTTTCAGTTGAATATCTTAACCGTTATTGTTTTAAAAACAGTATTATTGAATCCCCTAAAAAATTTCCTTTCACACATGATTTGCCTGTTTGCATCAGTAATACTTTAATGCCCTAAACTTTGGCTGCTTCTAATGCCAGCACAGTGTACATAGTAGGAACCCACACAACTCAAGGGTTATAGCTGACTTTTTTTTCTCTTTCCAAGATTTTATTTTTTATTTATTTATTTTTTTTATTAACATATAATGTATTATTTGTTTCAGGAGTACAGGTCTGTGATTCATCAGTCTTACACAATTTACAGCACTCACCATAGGACATACCAAAGGCAAGGGAAGCAAGGGCAAAAATGAACTATTGGGACTTCATCAAGATAAAAAGCTTTTGCACAGCAAAGGAAACAGTCAACAAAACCAAAAGACAACCGACAGAATGGGAGAAGATATTTATAAATGACATATCAGATAAAGGGCTAGTATCCAAAATCTATAAAGAACTTACCAAACTCAACACCCAAAGAACGAATAATCCAATCAAGAAATGGGCAGAAGACATGAACAGACATTTCTGCAAAGAAGACATCCAAATGGCCAACAGACACATGAAAAAGTGCTCCACATCACTCGGCATCAGGGAAATCCAAATCAAGACCTCAATGAGATACCACCTCACACCAGTCAGAATGGCTAAAATTAACAAGTCAGGAAAGGACAGATGTTGGCGAGGATGCGGAGAAAGGGGAACCCTCCTACACTGTTGGTGGGAGTGCAAGCTGGTGCAGCCACTCTGGAAAACAGTATGGAGGTTCTTCAGAAAGTTGAAAATAGAGTTACCCTATGACCCAGCAATTGCACTACTGGGTATTTACCCAAAGATAAAAATGTAGTCATCCGAAGGGGCACATGCACCCCAGTGTTTACAGCTGAATTTTTTCCCTCCATGTCATCCACGTCCAATCAGTCCTTATGTCTTGTTGACTTTTTTTTTTTTTTTTTAAGATTTTATCTATTTATTTGAGAGGGAGAGAGCACAGAAGAAGAGGAGAGGGAGAACCAGACTCTCTGCTGAGGACCCTGAGGATCATGAGATCCCAAGACCCTGAGATCATGACCTGAGCCAAAGGCACATGCTTAACCGACTGAGCCACCCAGGCACCCTGTCTTGTTGACTTTATTTTTCTTTAATATCTGTGAAGGTTCTTTGTTTCTTTTCCTAAGCCACCATTTTAGTTTAGGTCACTGGATATAGTATAACAGGCTTCAGGATCTCCATATGTTCCCTTCCTTAAGCCATCTAGCACCTTTAATTGTTCCTTATATACTCTTAATCTCTTTAGGGACAAGCATGGGGTTCTTAACATAGGATGCATTCAATAAATATTTGCAGGTTCAATGAACTAAAATTTTATAGGATTTACAGAGGCAAAGGCTGAACTGAAAACATTTTTTTTCCTCTTAGGAAAAAATTGCGTGGGTGTGTGTTTCTATGTATGCATACATACACTGTTATGGAAGTGGGTCCCTTGAAAGATTATGATAACTCCAGAAATAAAACACTAAAATACCTGAATCAGAGACTTTTTGACATTTTACAAGTGGTGGGTGAGGAAAAGATCTAAGCCAACTATAAGCTTGAGGTGTGATGAAAGCAAATGTTAATCTATAGCAGTGCTGTTCAATAAAAGGTTCTGCCATGTTGAAAATGTCCATACTGTAAGCCCTAGTTGCCTGTGGTTATAGAGCACTCGAAATGCTGAGTGCAGCTGAGAAACTGAATTTTTAATTTTATTTAATTTTAATTAATTTAAATTTTTATTTTATTTATTTTATTATTATGTTATGTTAATCAGCATACATTACATCATTAGTTTTTGATGTAGTGTTCCATGATTCATTGTTTGCGTATAACACCCAGTGCTCCATGCAGAACGTGCCCTCTTTAATACCCATCACCAGGCTGGGGGGG
>NC_138371.1:21639314-21753230 GCF_054177405.1 Leptonychotes weddellii
ACCCCATCCCTCCCACCCCCCACCACTCCAGCAATCCTCAGTTTGTTTCCTGAGATTAAGAATTCCTCATATCAGTGAGGTCATATGATACATGTCTTTTTCTGATTGACTTATTTCGCTCAGCATAATACCCTCCAGTTCTGTCCATGTCATTGCAAATGGCAAGATTTCATATTTAAATAGCGCTACATGCTACCATCTTGGAAGCAAGGATCTACAATCAGAAGCTTTCCTAAGGATTGTGGGAATTTATTGAGATTTATGTATAGTGTTTATTCTAGTCATCCTCAAGTTCCATGTGGTTTTGCTTTCAGATAGCACAGGAACCATTTTGATCTCAGTAAAAAACCGAGCCCAGCTCTGTACACATTGTATATCTGCATTATATGACATCATTTCTCTTGTTCATTCATTCTAAAAATTTGCACTGACTGTCTAAATGACAGGAACTATTGTTGGTCATAGAGATACACAAAAATCCCTGCTCTCATGGAGCTTCTTTGCTAATAGGATCTTACTTTTAGGAGGGTCATTAGAAAAGAGCTCTTTGAGGAGGCAACATTTGAGCAGAGACCTGAGGGAAAGGGATGAGCTATGTAGATGGAGGGAGAGAAGGAAGTTCTAAGCAGAGGGATCAGTACATGCCAAGTCCCTGAGAAGGGGATTTTCTTAATATGCTTCAAGAGTATCAGGGATGATGCTATGGTTTTTAGACTTGGCAATTAGGTAAATGAAGTTGTAATTTACTATGATGGAAGAGTCTAGAGGGGGCCAGATGTGTATGAGAAAAATCAAGAATCTGGTTTTGGACACATTAACTTTGAGATGTTTATTAGACTTCCAAGTGGAAATGTTGAATAGTAGGCCAAGTTCAGAGGTAGAGATTGGAATCTGTCAGCAATCATCATTGAGATGATATTTAAAACCATGAGTCTGGATACAATTTATTCAGGGGTGACTAAAGATATAGAGGACTGGATTACTATAACACTTCAAGTCTGAGAAGATATGGAAGAATCAACAAAGGAGACTAGGAAATGGGGCCAGAGAGCCTGTCTGGAGGGCAACAGAGAATGCATGATGACTCAGAAGCCAAGTGAGTAAAGTTATTGAATGGGAAGGAATGGTCACATAAATGCTACTGAGAAGTCAAATAAGGTGAAGACTGAGAATTGACCATTGGTTGTGATAACCTGGAGGTCATTAGTGGCCTTGATAAGTAAGGTAGGAAAAGATGACATTCTTTTACAGAAAAATCTTAGTAATACGCAGTCAAGAAGACTGGTGGAGTCTAGGGAATGTTGCAAAAAATGTCTGTGCTTTCTCCCTCGATTTACTACCCATCAGATGATTCTGAGTTCATCTTGGATGGCATAGAGGAATTCTTCCTCCAAGGTCTTCCTCCCTCACCTCTGCCTCCTCTACAGTCCCCTCAGCCTCCTTAGCCCTCAGTTCCATTTCCTCTCAATGGACCTGGTGATAAAGACTTGAGGACAAAACAAACTTTTCTATTATTAAAATTGACCCTGATGTATTATTATAATTTTTTTTCCTGACAAAGTAAAACTCCCTTCTGTTATTAGTTTGGTTTTTAAGATTGCTATTTGCATATTCCAAACCCCATAATTCTAGTCTCTCTTATTCTGATCTACATTTTTCCTGTGACATTTATTACCTTCTAGTATATGCTGTAATTTACTTATTGTGTTCTTTCTTTATTTTTTTTCCTGCTAAATATAAACCCCAAATGAACAGTGCTTTGTGTCTGTTTCACTCACTGATATATCCTAAATGCTTAGTATAATGCCTGGATTGTAGTAGATGCTCAGGAAATTATTGCTGAATAAATGAATGTTGTGGTCTCCAGGATTGGGTGTGTGTTGTGCTATGTTGCAGGGTTGTGCTATGTTAGATGCATGTAAAGGAGGAGGTGTTATCGTGCCACAATTTATATGTGGTATTAATTGATGCACAGAAAATTCCTTTGCCCCGATCAATTCCATTTTTATCCAAAAAAAAAAAAAAAAAGACCTAGGGTAAAACAAGCCAAAGATAGGTGTGTATTAAAGATCAAAGCCTAGGGAGAAATCAGGTCGTCTTAGTTATGCTTGGGAATCAGGAAAAATCAGCCTGCTGGCAAATCTTTTTTCCAGTTCTTTTATGTTCCAACTGAGGAGTCATAGTGGGAAAATTGGTAGGAAAGCAATAGAATATAGTCACAGGCAGTCAACAACCCCTAAAATATGGGGCTGGGATAGTCAAAGAGAGCTTGGCTCTACCCTCATAAAAAGGGAAGAATCTCATGGAGACAGGGAAGTGGTGAAGTCATATCTGTGTTCCTTGACCTTGAAGTCTACAGCTGCTGCTTATTCTTTGTCCCTTACTTTGTGCCTGCTCTTGGGTGGCATTGAAGTGGTTTACCCTAGCACAGACTACTAACTGCTGAGGTATTTAGCCAGGGCAGCCTGAATCTTGGTTAGCATTTTTGCTTGGCTGAGATTTACCCCAGCTATACTCTCTTAACTTGTTTTCCTGTCATTCTATCCTGGCAATTGAAGAACCTATAGTCATGCTGTGAAACCAGTGTGATAATGTGTCTGAAACGGTTGTAGTTGGTAAGAAAAAATTCAAGATTGAGCATAAAAGTTCTAAGAATGTTTTCTGAATTTAAAATATACTGATTTAATATTTCTTTACTATTTTGTGTTATATTTTTATATGTAATTTTTGAAAGATTTTATTTATTTAAGCGAGACAGAGAAAGAGAGAGCACGGTGCACATGGAGGGGCAGAGGGGAGGGAGATGGAAAGGGAGAGAATCCCAAGCAGATTTCCTGCTGAGCATGGAGCCCCCGCACCCCCCGCACCCCCCCCAACTTAAGGCTTGGTCCCAGGACCCCGAGACCATGACCTGAGCCAAAACTAAGAGTCAGATGCTCAACTGACTGAACCACCTAGATGCCCCATATTTTTATATATATTTACTTTTAAAAAAATTAAAATTTGCAGAAAAGTTGTAAGTACAATTCAAAACCTACTCCTCCTGAACAATTTGATCGCCTAGAAACAAGGGCATTCTCCTACATAACCACAATAAACCATCAAAATCAGAGACTGATGCATTGCTACTATAATTCTCACACCCCATTCAGATGTCACCAATTGTGCCAGGAACATTCTTTATAGCAAAAGGATTCACGTCACACATTGCATTTAGTTGTCAGGTCTCTAGTTTTCTTCAATCTGGGATAGTTTCTAAGTCTTTTGACTTTCATGATTTTGACACTTTTGAAGATTGCAATTAATTTTTTTGAATGCCCCTCAATTTGAGTTTGTCTGAAATCTCTGTATTAACTCTCTTGCTTTTTTTTGTATGTTTTTGATACTTGACATCTGGTCTTGTTGGCTGGGGAAAAACTGCCCCTTCCCAGGGTAGGCCGCTTCTTAGAGATAGCAAGCAACTTTCTCTGAGCATGTCTCTCATATGCAAACCAACCTATTCAGAGCCCTTACTACTAGGGTCCACCTCTTATGGAGAAGCACCTCCTCTCATCTGGCTAGGAAGCAATATTCATTCATTCATCACTCTAGGAAGCAATATTCCTCTTTTCTAATCATTCCAGGGCCAGCCAGGTACAAGACAATAGAGATAGCCCCTACACCCTAGAGCTTATTGAAATTTTTCCAACTAGCCAATCCTAAACCTGCTTATCTTTCCTTGCCTTCCCTTCCTGGAAAAGACTATAGTAAAGGCACCTGCCCATGCTTTCTCCTTGCTTCTTCTGCCTCCTGCCCAACCCTGGTGCTTCCCTGTGTAGCCTTGCATGATATGGTATGCCCCCTCCTCTTAGGAACTGTGAGTAACTGAGTAACTGTCTTTTTTTTTTTTTTTTTTAAATAGAGAGCACGAGCAAGGAGGAGAGGGAGAAGCAGGCTCCCCAATGAGCAGGGAGCTGGACGTGGGGCTTGATCCCCGGACCCTGGGATCATGACCTGAGCTGAAGGCAGATGCTTAACAGACTGAGCCATGCAGGCGCCCCAAAAGACTGTCTTTTAATGGCAATCATCTTTTGCTGTGTTGGCCTCACCATCCATGAATAATGATAAAACCTGTATTTAAAACAATCTCCTCATGATATTAGATTCTGATTATGCATTTTTCATAGGGATGTCACAGGAGTAATAATGTGCATTCTGTCAGCCGGTGCACAATTTTGATTTGTCCCATTACTGATGATGTTCACTTTGATTTCCTGATTAAGGTGGTGCATGCCAGTCTTCTCCATTGTAAAGTTACTTTTTTTCCCCCTCTTTGTAATTGTTAAGTGTTTTTTTGAGGTGGTATTTTGTAGCTATGTAATATTCTGTTCTTCATCAAACTTTCAGTCTTGTTCATTTATTAATGGAAATGATGCTTTCCAAATCAAGACAATGGATCAGGAACAGAGGGGCATTTCCTTAATTCGGCATGGTCAGGTTACCATAGGTGGAGAGTAGCCATAGCAAATGTGATGGCCATTGATTTAAAAGGAGATTGGCTACTGGGGCGCCTGGGTGGCTCAAGTTGGTCAAGCATCTGACTTCAGCTCAGGTCATGATCTGAGGGTCCTGGGATCAGCCCCGTATCTAGCTCCATGCTCAGCGGGGAGTCTGCTTGTCCCTCTGCCCCTTCCCCCACTTGTGCTCGCATGCTCTCTCTCTTTCTCTCTCTCAAATAAATAAAATCTTTAAAAAGTAAAAATAACAAAAGTAGATTGGCTACTAAAAATACTGGATATAACTAGTTGTCTGACATCTGGCAGATCTCTTTAATTCATAGGGTCTGTGTTACTTCATGTGTACATTAAGAGGATGCATATTGGTTAGGATGCATTTGACAGCAATAATCAGAAAACTCTGATCCATATGGTTTAAACAACATGGACAATTTACATCTACCATCACAAGAAGTTAGTGGCTAGAAGACATCATTGGGAGCTGGTGTGTGTGTGTGTGTGTGTGTGTGTGTGTGTGTGTGTATTTTCCTTTCCCTACAGTTCTCAGTAGGTTTATTAGTATGTAGGCTGGAAGCCTTCATGGCTATAAAATGCAAGAAAAAGAATGAGATATCCTGTCACAATGTAACAACATCCAGTGGAACGGGGGACTTTGTCTTCCTATGTAATTCTCATTATTATTGAGGAAGCATTTTCCAAAAGGCCCTGGCAGAATTCCTCTGTCTCATTGGATGAAATTGTATCACATGCCCATGTTGAAACCAGTCACTGGCCCGAGGAATCAATACAGGATGATTGCCTTCTACCATTAGGATTCACTGTTTGGAACTGGGTCTGAGGCTTTCCTGTCTTGAAGTCTTGGTGGGAGATAGGAGGGCAGATATCTGGGAAAAAGGGGAGAGAGGGTTGAAAGGTGATGACTGTTGAGTAGGCAGCCAACAGTGTCTCCTGACATGCTGTATTATGCTAAGCTACTTTCAGCATTCTTCCTTGTGATTCAGTTCTCCCACTTGGCGTTCTAGTAAAGCCCTCAAGGGTAAGATCATGACTTTTTCACAAATGTATCCTTAGTGCTAAGCACTAAGGATAGACACTTAGCAAATATACATTGAAATAATGAACAATTAATAATTTCTTAAATCATTGTATCTTATCGTTTTCGTTGTAATGGTGGTTGTAGTTTTAAGAATTATCCTAAGGGGCGCCTGGGTGGCTCAGGCTTAAGCGTCTGCCTTCGGCTCAGGTCATGATCCCAGCATCCTGGGATCGAGCCCCACATCGGGCTTCCTGCTAAGCGGGAAGCCTGCTTCTCCCTCTCCCACTCCCCCTGTTTGTGTTCCCTCTCTCACTGTGTCTCTCTCTGTCAGATAAATAAATAAAAAATCTTTAAAAAAAAAAAAAAAGAATTATCCTAAGGTATGGCCTTATCTGGTGCATCCACCTCCTCTTCTCTTACACTAATGTTAGAATGATGAATTTATTTCACTTATGTATTTCATTTGAATAAAACATGGACTTTTAAGCAGTGAAAACTACCTTCCCTCTTTTACCTATCTCTTCTAGTTGTTCAGACCTAAATGTGGCATATGAGTGCATTTTGTTGACCATGCCTGGATTTATTTTCCGCAGGATGTGGTGAATGAGTCTTGACAAATATATAGCAGGTATCCGCAGCAGTTGTGAGTCAGTTTGGTTTGCACATCTACCATTGCTATCCACCTGCTGAAATAGTAAATAGATCAGTGTGGTTAAAAACAGACATAGTATAGTGCAGAAGGGATTAACAAATTCTCTGTTTTGCACTTAGAAAGTATTGAATGTAGTCAGGAAGAGCAATAACTGGTTTATTATTCTGGAAGTTGGGGAAAGTCAATTCTTTAAGGCATTTACTTTTATTTATGTAAGAAGCCTTTTTATTAGAAACATCAGCTTCCAGGCATAACTAGAATAAATGAGCTTTTTAGTTTGTTAATTGACAAACTGATGAGGGCTTTAAAGAATCACACACAAAGTGTAAAACTTTTAATTATGTGAGACTCTGAAGTTGTTTACATCTATTTAAAAATGATAAAGGCTGAATAATGTGATATTATAAAAATGTTCTACAGGAAATTAACAAGATATTTGCTTTGCCTGTGTTCTTTAGAGCCAGGTTCTCAGGACTCTGCATCAGAATATATGAGTCCCTGTTTAAAGACCATTTCCTATACTTTAAAAAAAACTTAGATGATGCCTAAATGTTCCTGCCTTAGTTTACCTATATTCAAAGTAGAAACTTGTAGCAAATTCATAGCTATTAGATTAAATTTATTATGACAATAACTACAGAGCAATTTTAGGGAAAAAGTTTCTACCATAATTTTTCTATACAGTATATTTTGAATGCTATAATAATAATAATACTCACTTATCTTAAATGTCCCTGCATATATGATTGCTGTAATTCTCCTTGTGAAATTAGTAGAAACCTAAAGATGTTGATGAAGCAACCATATCGAAAATTCGGGACTTTCAGTGGAACTTTTCCAGTGTTCATTTTGCTTATTTATCTGTAGCATTTGAACTACTGACAAATCCTTCCTTAATAAACAGTTCTACTTTCTTTACTTCTGTGATTCCACTCCCTTTTGGACATCCTCTTATCTTTATGATTCTTCCTCTTATTCACCTTCTAATTGTTCCCCTTTTTCTACCTTACCCATAAATAACACTGGTTTTCACATACTTGATCCTGTACACATACTCTCTGAAGTTGATCTCACTCGGTCATTATGTTTCAAGTGCCATCTGTAAACCATTGGTCTCCCAATAACTAGCTATAGAATGAATTGTTCCCCTGAGCTCCAGATCCAAGAACATCCTTAATATATCTACCTAGATGTTCCGTATATATCTCAAAGTCAACATATCTAAAAATTTGTGCCTTTCCTTAACCCCACCCAAACCAAATATTCTGCCTGTGTTTTTTGTTTCAGAGATAGTGACTACCATATTGTCAGTTGTTCAGGCCAGATACCCTGGTACATTCTCAAATTCTGATCTCTTCCTCAACCTTGCAACCAATAAATCAACAAATATCATTGGTGTTTCTACCTTAACATCACTTCTTTTAATCCACTTTTTAAATCCATTTCTCTGCATTTCCATTGTCCCTATTTTATTTGAGGTCACTAATGTCCTTTCCCTAGATCAATGCAAATCATTATCTATTTGATCTTTCTGATCTTGATAGAAATCAGTTTGACCATGACACTTTCTTAACTAAAACACTTCACAGTCATAGCATAAAGCCTAAACACAGAATGATGTGTAGGCCACATCATGTCCTGGCCCTGCTTTCCTGTTCAGTCTCAAGTGCTGTCACTCCCTTCCTAATAATAGTCTAAGATCCAGACAAACCGAATCACTAGAGTTTCCTCCAAATACCATACATTTCTTCTCCTCTGAGCTTTTATATAGGCTGTAATTCTATTTATTTTACACTTGTCTCTTTATCCAGTACAGTCTTATTTACTGCAGGTATCAGCTTAAACATGATCTCTTGGGAAACCAATATAGACCTTTTCCTTGTATTCCCAACCTAAGACTTTGTTAGATATTTTTAAACACCCTATACTTAGGTTATACTTTATATTAAATGTGTATCCCACTGTATGAATGAATGATTTAATGAACTTTTAGCTTATGACTCTATTATAGCAAAGATGTACTTAATTAGTCTCATCTCCTGACATTTATGTGTACGATGGGACAACAATTACTCACCCAAAAGAACAAGTAACTTACACTCAGATTATATCACAAAGTGTCAAATGACACTTTCATAGCAAAAGAGGACCCTTTGTTCTATATTAACTGGATAGATACTAGATTTTTATATATAGTAATTTCTCACTATGATAGTGCCAGAAAATGTTGCATTTTATTCACCTTGTAACTCAGGAAGTATAGCTTTAAATTATATTCAAAAGTTCTTTGTTTTTCTTTTTTTAAATTGACTTCATCCTCAAGAACTCATGTTTCATTCTATTGCAGCAATTTTTTTAAAATTTTATTTTATTATGTTATCTTAATCATACATTCCATGATTCATTGTTTGCGTATAACACCCAGTGAGTGCTCCATTCAGTATGTGCCCTCTTTAATACCCATCACCAGGCCAAACCATCCCCCCAACCCCCTCCCCTCTAGAAGCCTCAGTTTGTTTCTCAGAGTCCATAGTCTCTCATGGTTGCAGCAGTTTCTTATGTACTACCATACGTATTCTCGAAGTGAAATGTAGCATTTTTCTCTTCTCATATTTTGGTAGTCTTTGTTATGGATAATTGAGGCTGAAATCAAGGTCTTCAACATTTAAAGTGAAATTTGGTGACTTTTACAGTAAGGAATTACTAAGTACTCAAAATCTTTTCTTAAAAATACAGTTTTGATTCTAAGCATTTAAAGCAAGGTGGTTTTACTATTCTTTTAAACATGTCACTTTTATTTTTATTAACTCATAATGATGCTTGCGAACTTTTTATTTGCTCTCTTGGGTATTTGAGCATTGAAAGCCTTATTGATTTATTTTTTCTCTGTTAGTGGAAAACGACTATTTCTCTTTGGAGGAGGCATATGTTCCATATATTTATTGATGCGAAACAACTCTCCTGATCTTAGTGGTGCAAAAACAATAACCATTTTATTGCTCACAGATTATGTGTTTCACGATTTCAGAAAGGGCACAGAGAGGATGATTTGTTTGGTGCCTCAACTGGGAAAATTCAAACAAAGATGATTTGATAGCTGGGGGATGGATTCATCTCTAGGCATGTCTGATGGTTGAAGTTGGCTATTTTGGGGGAACCTTAGCTGGACTTGTTATCCAGAACACCTGTATGAGGGATCAGTATGTGGTATCTCCACAGGGGTTAGATTTGATTTCCTAACAGCATGGTGGCGGCAGAAAGAAGGAACATTCTACAAACAAACAAACAAATACACAACCAAAGCAGACATGAATGACATATTTATGATCTAACTTTGGAAATCGGAAAGATTCCAATGTACTATGGTTTGATGTTCTCTGTTGGTAGAGATGCTCATAAAAGTCAGGAAAGATTCATAGAAAGGGGACTTAGACCTCACCACTGGATGTTGTGTAATAAGGGCATGAGGATGAAATAGAGTGCTCTATCCCTCTTTGGAGTCTGTCTGTCTCAGTATATGTTTATAACATAGCTTTTGGCAATGGCACATATACTATTGTAGTCTGTTGAACACTTTAATTTTAGTATTTTTTTTAAGTTTTTTTTTTTTTTTTTTAAGATTTTATTTATTCATTTGACAGAGAGAGATAGCGAGAGCAGGAACACAAGCGGGGGAGTGGGAGAGAGAGAAGCAGGCCTCCCGCGGAGCGGGGAGCCCGATGCGGGGCTCAATCCCAGGACCCTGGGATCATGACCTGAGTCGAAGGCAGACGCTTAACGACTGAGCTACCCAGGCACCCCTAATTTTAGTATTTTTTAAAAAGATTTTATTTATTTATTTGACAGAGAGAGAGAGACAGCAAGAGAGGGAACACAAGCAGGGGGAGTGGGAGAGGGAGAAGCAGGCTTCCTGCTGAGCAGGGAGCCCAATGCGGGACTCAATCCCAGGATGCTGGGATCATGACCTGAGCCGAAGACAGACACTTAATGACTGAGCCACCCAGGCACCCAATTTTAGATTGTTAAAGGACATTTAAAAATATTTCTGAAACCTTTATTTAGGATGATAAAAGTAATAGATATTTATTAAGAGAAGCTTGAAAAATAAGGTAGAACTATGTGCCATGATTTACTTGATAACAGTTTTCTAACTTCTAAGGATTTATTTCATTGTTGCTTAATTAAGATAATGCCACCATATTTTTTTCATAAATGTTTTGACTACATCATGATTTCCATAACATACATTTCTAGAAATGTAATTATGTCAACAGTGGGGCTTATAATCATTGTACAGAAAAATAGCCCTCAACCATAGTCAGTGTGTATTTTCATAAATTAATTGGTTAATATTTTGTTGGCAGTAATGCAGGCACCTTACCATGGATGTTTAAGAAAAACAGTTTTAAGGTTTGTTACCATTTATTAAATTTCAGTGTTGTCATCAAAGGACAATGCTGAGAGTAGGAATGTGTAAAGGCACTGTTTACTATGTAATGAATCATTCCTGTAGACACCAGTGACTGCTACATGGGAAAAATACCATTGGTTCAAAGGAATAATTAAAGACTTATTCTGAAGCATAGCATCCCTTAACTCAATTCTGAACTAACTGCAACTGAAGGGCTGTTTTTAAAAATACTATTTAAACTTCATTATTTAAGCACTGTGGAAAAAATAATGTAGGTATTAAAAGCACCATAACTGTAAAAGTTGCAGTCTTTTTAAAATAGTTCTCTTCTCAGTATTTTGTGACTGCTATTTA
Source organism: Leptonychotes weddellii (assembly GCF_054177405.1). Lineage (NCBI taxonomy): Eukaryota > Metazoa > Chordata > Mammalia > Carnivora > Phocidae > Leptonychotes > Leptonychotes weddellii. The sequence goes on from NC_138371.1 coordinate 21,650,264, forward strand.
AATGATGCCTTTATTTCTTTTTTTTTCATAGATATCTTCAGCTATTTCTTATGGAAGCCATTGCATTTAAGAAAAAAAGAAATATTTATACATAGCATTTGTAGCTTAATTTCAGTTAATTTTAGGATTTGATAAATCATATAAGAAAAACATAGGGTAAAAATGACCTAAAATTTCAGGTTGTTAGAACAATTTTAATAATGTTGAAATTTCATGAGAAATCTATTGGTTTACTCTTGAGGTCTATAGAAAAAAATGGAGAAATATTCTGAAACCTCATATGGGATAAAAATGTCACCATATAGGAAAAGTATTTTATACTGTTACAGTATAATCTAATGTGGACCAAAGAAAAATCAGTATAAATTCAGGATATACTGTATGTATGTAAGAATATGCTTTAATCTACCAAGTTCTATTCCTAGAAATAACTGTTAGAACATAGTGCCCAAAGGCTTTTTGGAAGGTAAATGCCAGTAATGTAGTGATAGAACCCTCAGATGAGGCATCAGAAGTCAGAAGATCTGGGTTCTCACTATGTGACTTTGAGTAAGATTTAACCTCTTTAGATTTTAGTTTCTCAATTGTAATATAAGGAAGTGGGCTAGAGTGATTTTAACCTTCTAATAGATTGTCTGATTTTTAGTTTAGTGGGAAAGCTGAAAACTGCCAATCTGGAGTTCACTAAGAAATATTAACTTTATATGCACAGAAAAGGGTGATTAAACATTTGACCCACATTTCTCTGTAGCTTGTCTCAGAGGTTCCTACCTGAGAAGTGGTTTATGTAATCTTCTTATCATTCCACCCAATTAGCTATTTATGTGGCACTTAATACTAGTGCCTAGCTTCCTGACAAGGAAAGAAAAAAATCATATCACTTACATTTAAAAAAAATATATGCAAGCAAATTCTAAAGAGATGCTTACTTGCAAATAACTTTTGAATTCTTTACTACTGTGTGCATTTTTACTGCAAACTCACGTCTATAGCAATAGAACTAGAGCTCATCTTTAGTGGGGAAATCAAGTATCTTATAACTTCTATCATCTGAACCAAGGAAAGTTCTCCGGTTCCCTTGGAAGAACCGATGTTGTTACAAATGACAAGTTCTGTGCCTGCTTTTAGACTTTGATAATGATTCTTTAGGGGAAGGGAAGGGAAGGGAAATGGAAAATTTGAATCTCAGAAGAAATGCAAATAGAAATTATTTTAAAATTTTTTGTGTGTGAGGGGGTAAAACTTATTTATATTTTTTCTTTTTTATTAAGGATGTTTCATCCATTCATTCTTCTTCATGGAACAGGTTGTTAGTCTTTGGGTTTTAACTTGTAGAACAAACATGGAGGAGGGATATTTTCAAATGGGTAACGTTTTTAGATATATAAAATAGCTATAAGGGTTTTTTTTTTAAGATTTTATTTATTTATTTGAGAGAGAGAGAGCATGAGCGGGGTGGTGGGGGGGCGGGGAGAGGCAGAGGGAAAAGGAGAAGCAGACTCTCCGCTGAGCAGGGAGGCCTACACAAGGCTCACTGAGTCACCCAGGTGCCCCTAAAGTAGCCTTAAGTTCTAAAATTACTTGTGTGTATTAAGTATTAAGAACTGCTTCACATTCATCTTGCAATTCTTTAATTAAAATGATTATACTTAAGTTTTGATGTCTTAAGATGTTCAGCGTAGGGGAGAAAGCAGGGAAACATTTATAAAGGAAGTTTTTAGTGACTTAAATTTAATGAAAATTTTCCAAAAATATACTATCAGCTTTCTGACATTAAACTTTGCCTAAATCCAAAAGAAACCCAGCAATCATAAAAGGAGACATCTTTGATTTATTGCCTTCTATCCTCTGACTGCTTGTGCAATCAGCATCGCGAAGACAAATATAAAATTATCCCTGTAATTGTATTGCTCTAAAGAGACTTTGTTTTTAGCATTTTCCATAGCCTACAGTGAGTGTATCAAATACTGTACTAAAGAAGTATTGCAAGGTACTGAGTCATGACTAATTTATTACCTGTAGAAATGCCTTAACACTTAATGAGGTGTTAATTGCATTCAGGTGACACAACTGTAGTTGGAAAGATAATTTGGTGAACCTTATCTGAGCTGATGGAAGTACAGAACGCATTCAGGTTACACTGCTCCTGGAAGGGCAATTTCTTGCAGCTTATCAGCTTGATAATGGACGCTTAGCAGTCTAACTAGTAAATGCATTTATTCTATCACCATTAATGAAAAGCATTTCAATTAATAATAAGAGGAAATGAAGTTTGTTTTTTAATGTTTTGACTTGCTCTCTTTTAAAGAGGTATTAGTGTGACTATCAGGAATATAAATTGTTTATTTAAATGCTTATTATCCCCATCAGTAAGTCATTTAAGAGCTTTATGTTATGCCTACCCTAAATGACACCAACATATTCAGACAGAAAATGAAAAAATTCAGTGAATCATCCATACATCTGTGAATTTGTAAAAATGAGGATATAAGGACTAAATAAGGTTAGTGTTTGCAGCAGAAACAACCAAGCATGAGATCATAAGATTTTGAGTTGTTGTTTTTAAAATGTGCTGTCCCACATTAGCTTGATTTGTCCTAGATATATAACAGGGATAGCATGCTAAAAGTTTATTCCCTCTGCAAATTTCAAATATTATTTTATTGTTGAAACTCAAGATTACGTGGCATGCTTATACACTGATCTTTTTCAAGATCACAAATGATTCGTGTTTACAATAGATTCATATGTTCTAAACCAAAATAAATAAATAGGAAATTCAAAACATTTGAGTCTTGGAAAAGCAGCTTTTTATTTATTTTTAATTTTTTTTTAAAGATTTTATTTATTTATTTGAGAGAGAGTGAAAGTGAGAGAGAGAGCATAAGTGGGTGAAGGACAGAGGTAGAAGCAGGCTCCCTGCCGAGCAGGGAGCCCGACGCGGGACTCGATCCCGGGACTCCGGGATCATGACCTGAGCCGAAGGCAGATGCTTAACCAACTGAGACACCCAGGCACCCCGCATTGCAGCTTTTTAAATCCATGCTTGTTTATCCTTTTGTTCTTCACGGTTTAGTCTCTAGAATAAAATGCATAGTTGATATTTTTATTTTCATTGGGTTTTTTTTTTTTTTTGATATTGCATAAACATAGTAAGGGCATAAATGTAAGAGTTATCACATAGTAATAATATATGACATTTATCAAGCATGAACTCTGGCCTAGACAGTTTTAGCTTTATGTGGATTATTTCAATTTTCATAATAACTTTGTGAAGCGGGTAGTAATTTTAATGTCCATTTTTCAGATGAGGAAAATATAGTCCAGCCAATGTCACACACTAAGTAAATGGAGCTTACCAGAAACTGGAGCGACGCCAGCTTAGATTTATTTTGAAGGCCTAGGATCGAGTATCTTATAACTTGAATGAGTGAAACTTGAATGAAAATTGTTTCATTCCAGAGCCATTGCCTATGAGATATATTTTCCTTTTGTGAGCTCAATTTCACTATTTGATTTTTTTTATCTACTTATAGAATTGAATTTGGCAAGACTGGAGAGGTCTTACAGAATTCTGACATGCACAAATACTGATGGAATGTCTTGTTGCACATTTGCACCTGTCTATTCAAAGACCATGAAGATTCGTCCTCCTTAAAGTATAGCTTTAAATGATGGTTCATTTCACTTAACTAATTGGTACTGAAAGGAATTTTTAGGCATAGTATAATTTGCAGCATTGAAATGAAAGCATGACTCATTTAGTTTTGACTTTATTCGTTTGGTTGGTGATGAATTATCTGCTTGTGAGTCATCAACATGATGTTCATTAAATATTATTCAAGTAATGGAAACTCTAGATAAGAAGGAGAATCACGTAGGAATCATTTATCACTATTTTATGCTTTCTCCAGGCTTTTCTGCTTACGGAAAATAGGGGGGAGCATTTGAAAAGAATTGAAAAAGTTATTAAAATTTAAGGACTTTGAAGGGTCAAATACATTCCTGATTGAGGGAGTATACAATTTGGTAAAAATCGAACAGATTTTTTTCGAATCTTGCCCCCTCTCAAAACTCCCATACTTTTATATATATATATGACATTAGTTTACACAGGCATTAAGAATCACCCTGATAGAAAAAAAGTAAAGAAAAAAAAGTAAAAATACAGCAGGCAGCCTGAAATGGGTGACAAACAGGGTGAGAAGGAAGGTTTAACATGAGCAGAGAACACTGTACAAGGATATAAAGATGTGGTACTTGTTGTTAGGAACTTTCCGAATCATTAGTGAGTGTTGTAAGATAATACACACACCCACACCCATCCCTCCCTCCCCCAAACTGTCAAACAAGGGGCTAAAGAAGCCCTATTTATGTAACATAAATATACTGTCCTAAGGCTTCCTGGAAGGGATAGTTAATATCTGGGTGGATGATGTGGAAAATCTTCATGAAGTAACAGTTGAGCTGGACCTTGAAATATGGCAAGATTTAGAGGCATTTCAGCTAGAAATAATGGAGTTAGAAAAGGCATAATGGAAGCAGTGTTTAAAATTCACTGGATAGAGAAATGAGTTAATTAGGACCTGGATTATGATTATGACAGTAAGGAATGGAGAAAATGAATTAAAGGAAAATTGTGAAAGAAGACTCACTAGGTATCTCATGCCCCCACGTGAATGTTCCTTGGTATACAATGCCTCTAGTTTTGGAGTCTCAGCTTGCAGCTTCCAAAAACTAGTAATTTTGCCAGTTGAGCTAGAAGTAATCTAGCTCAGGGGAACTGACAACCAAACACACACACACACACACACACACACACACACAATAAATGAGAAAGCTAATTTATTACTTGACAATTTGTAAGGAAAAGTGTCACAGGGAAAGTAAATAAATGAAAGTTTGCTTAAACTCTACCGTGTTAGAGATATTTAAATACGTAAATATTACCTCACTAGGCTTCACCTGCTTGTGGGTTCAAATACAATTACTTTGTTATTTGATCTGAGGATGGCTGTCTCCTTAACCTTAACCCCCACTTACATGGTGCCAAGACCTTTACTGTTTCCCTTCTTTTCTAGCCTCTAGGAGTTCCTGTAACATACTGTTTCATGACTTATTTAGCAGGTGCCTCCATCTTGGCTTTCAGTTGTGTGACTTTGGAAAGACTCTTGGATTCTGCTGAGTAGGTGAATTTGTTCAAGCTACTACCTCCAGTTTGCATGTATTATTGACTTTGCTAAGCCATCATTTGGAGCTCCCTTAGAAATTGCTCCACTAGTCACCAGCATGCTCCCTTTGGTTTCACTCTGCCCCTCTTGCCCCTGCTACTACTAGCTGTATATTGCTGAACCTTCACGGACGTCGTGGAGCTCCACAGCTTAGCCTCAGTTCTTCCGTAGGACAATGCTATCCCTCTCTCTCCATTTTATTCCTCTTTCAGAGTTGTTTAGGCCTGATGGGTGAAATCTTCTTTCAGATTTGTTTGCTTTGTTCTGAACACACACACACACATACACACACACACACACACACACCCTTTTTACTTCCCTAGGGTGCAAAGCCAATAGGTTGGCCCGGATCACTCCAAACTATACCCCAAACTACCACTCTCCTGACTTCAGCCTTGTTTTTGAGTCCAGATCTTCAGCCAACTTCTTTATCCATGGTGAATTATCTCCAAATGCTTATCCTTTATCCACGCAATTTAACTTCTGTTACTGCCTCAGATTTGTCACACACCTTTTATCTCAATAGCAGTGTGACCCATTTAGAAATTAACGTTAGACATTCTCACATCTCTGTAGCAGGATGACCCATTTAGGAGTTAACTTGTGTGTATATTGTTTTGTTTATTTGTTTTGTTTTTTTCTCTCTGCTGCAAGAAGACCTCCAGTCTGTTCTCGAGATGCGTATTAGGGAAGAATGAAAATTATCCAACGTGGAATGGTAAACGTAAATTTGTATATCTAAGATCTACATCCTTTTTTGTCCCTAAGGAAGACATACAGGTTCTTAATTTTTGAAGACTGAGATCTTGAGACTCTGATCGGTAGTTAAAACTTTGACCACAGAAAGAGGAAGAGGTGGACAAAAAGGAAAGTAGTCTGCACCTGGGATAGAAATACAAACTTGGGAAGAGAGATAATGGTTTCAGATTGCATCAGGGCTAGGTCTGTAGCTAGGCTGGATGAGTGGTGGGACCGAGCTGAGAAAGGCTGTGTAAGGACTGAAGGAACAGGACCCCTTGGGCGGTAGCCTTGGGATCTTGAGCATGTGGCACCTGGGCTAAGCTTGGCCCAGATTTCAGTAGAGATGCCGGATGATAGTCTCTCTTGAAGATCTAGGCTTGCTTGGACAGGGATTTCGCATGGACCCAGAATTGCAGCTGTGGGCAGATAAGACCTGGGAGCACTAGCATCCCTTCCCTGCCTCATGAAGCAGCAAAGTACATGGCACAATAGCAGCTGCAGCCTGAGAGATGCTAGGACACCGACTTTCTTGAAAATAGCAGTTCCAGACCACATTTTAGCACTGGCCTGCTCCCAGATTCAGTGGTACAGGTAGGAATTTAAGATTACTTGACTTCTCAAACTGGCGGGTAAGGTCTCAAGCTGGTATCATTTTCATGTGAACCATGAAATTGTGTGGTACTGCTTGTCTCCTGACAGTATCAAGCTCCCCAAGCCCCACAGAGACAGTAGGATTGGCAAACAGATGGGAAAATGTTGGTTGTGATGAGTGTGCATGTGCATTGCTTATGCCACACACCAGACATCCGGCTCCTGGTCCGAACTCAGCCAGGAACCCTGATTAAATTCTCATAATACCCGCAATAGACGACATTGTCTTCATCTGTTCTGTTGCCTGCCTATTATGTTAATTTAGGTGGAAATAATTAACAGAGAGACAACTAATTGGAAAGAAGTTTTGATGGTCTAAATGGCTAATATAATAAAGTAATGACAGATTAATGCATCCCTCTCTACTGTCAGGGGGATTCTGGCAAGATATTTAAATAAGCATTCCCACGCAGGGCACCTTCTTTCATCAATAAGTATTAGAAAATTTGGGCAAATTCTTACCTTTTAAAGCTCATGTTTCTTTATTCTACCAACTTTCTGTTATACAGACACTGAGAATAACTCAGATATTTGGGAGAAATTAAAGTTTTTGAGAATTATTTTGAACTTCATAACTAAATGTGGGTCATGGTCTGGTGTGAGCAACATCTTTACAAGCTATTTATGAGGCAGAGTAAAATTTAGAAAGGCTCCTGAGTTTTGTATTGACTTCCGCTACCTCAAATTTCACTTTGGGGGCTTTCGTGACTCCTTTTCCAAATTAGGTCCCTTTAAACTGTCAAAAGTTATTTTGAAGTCTCTTGTCTGAGTGGCTGTGTATAAGATCTGGCAATTCACAGGGATATAGAAGTCAGGAAAGGGGGCTGATTTCTCAGGGAAGGTAACCGGTATAATTTTAGTTACTTTGAGATTGAGATTCTGGTGGTCCTCCTGGTGGATTCCCTGGCATGTATCAGGAAATGTAAAGGTAAGTACCTGTGCATTTTGGAATATTCGAGGAGGACTTTGAATTGAAGATTGTAAAGTACAAGAAAGCCAACGGAGGGAGTTAAAGAGAGTAACAAAAAGCCAGGGGGCAGAGCATTTTAAGAGGTGTCTTGGGGGATGTGAGGTGGCACTCAAGCAGTGTTGATTCTTCTCCCCGTTGGCTTTTTCTCTAACTCACTAGCCAACTTTCTGCAAGCACAGCAGCACCAGGAAAATGAAACTTGACAACCTTCACATTAAACAATTACTGCTTCTGGTAAATCAGTTGAGCCACATGTCATGGTTTCCTGCCCAGGAGGAGCAATAATCCCAGTCAGAGAACAATTCAGGAGCCTGTTAGAGCAACACTGTTGCCTCATTTTCAAATGGTTCTGGTTCCATATGACAAAATCCATGACCGAAAATGGTTCTCAATATATAAAGGCATCTTATCTCTTCCGAACTACCAGAGCAGGTCCTGTCAAAGATCAAGGAGAAAATAAAGGGTAGGTCCTATGCAGGGAGAACCCATCAATGCAGCTTTTATTTTTTGAAATGTGATACACTTTTGATAGAACTAAGTTAAAATTCATAATCAAGTTATTAAATTTTACACACACACACACAGTTTGTCAACCAGTCTCTGAAATAAATCTCACCGAAGGACCTATCTGTCAATTAGGTAGTACTTTCAAAAGATTTCCCTAGTGAAGAGCTCCCTTCCTGCATCACAGACACTAAGGAGAAGTTGCTGGTGTTGTAATTTTCCTCAACTAGTTTTTAATGAATCCCTCTTTGTGTTACCCTTTGGGGCTGATAGATCCCCTAACTATTTCATTACTTAAATTGAAACCTCAGAGCATATATCAGAATTACTGTGTCACCAACCATTATAGATTGAATATTTGTGTCTGCCAAAATTAATATATTGAACTCATAACTCCGTTGTGATGGTATTAGGAGATGGGGCCTTTAGGAGATGATTAGGTTATGAAAATGGCACCCTCATGAATGGGATTAGTGCATTTATAAAAGAGATCCCAGAGAGCTCTCTCTCAGTTTTCTGCCTTGTGAGGACACAGCCATCTATGAACCAGGAAACAGGCCAATAGCAGACACCGAATCTGCCAGTGTCTCGATCTTAGACTTTAGAACTGCGAGAAATAAATGTTTGTTGTTTAATCCATCAGCCTATGGTAATTGGTTATAGCAATCCAAACAGATTAAGACACCAACCTTGCTAACATTTTTATTTAGGTTTTCATTTTATCTTTAGAAATTATATTCTAAGTCCCAGGAGTAAGTTAAGGAGATGCTCCTGAACTTCATGAATACCTTCCTAAGCTATAATTAAAGACTTTGTTTTCCTGCTGCCTTTACACTGATAAGTTTTTTGTTTGCCTTCTATCAGGCACATCACTTATTCTACATTATCTTAAATATATCCATCTCCTGTACTTGTCATGGGTATCCCTGTGGTTCTCTCAATCAGATTGTAACTTCTTGAAGTAACAGATTGAAGAATCTCATTTTTAAAATAGTCTTTATAGTTTCCAGCTAAGTACCAAGTGTCAGTAAAAGTTCAGTAAAGGTTAGATTTAAATGAATCAAAATAAGTTCATAAAGCATAAGTTCATTAGCTTATTTGCATTGAAATGATTATATTTCATGCCAATAGTTGCCCTAAAATGTGTTTTAAAAAATGAGCTCATTAAATATAAATGTAAAATTGTATAGGAATAGTTGCTATATGATTGGAAAGAGTCACATAGAGTTATTAACACATTAGATTCTTCCTGTTTGGGGTGTGTGTGTATGTGTGTATGTGTATATGTGTGTGAAACAATAGTGACACTAACAAAAACTCAAGATTGCTGTGACTATTATTCGCTCAACTTGTAGGAATAAAAACGACTACAAAAAGGAAAAATAATTATGAATCACTGACGGAGGAACTACAACAAGTTTTAAAAAGGAAATGAAAGGGGCACCTGGGTGGCTCAACGAGTAAAGCGTCTGCCTTCAGCTCAGGTCATGATCTCAGGGTCCTGGGATCAAGCCCTCGATGGAACCCTGGGATCAAGCCCCGCGTCGAGCCTGGCGTCTCCTGTGTCTGCTTATCCCTCTCTATCTGCCCCTCTCCCTACTCAGTGTGCTCTCTCTCTCTCAAATAAGTAAATAAAATCTTAAAAAGAATAGTTTCTTTAAAAAAAAAAGCAAATGAAAGGTAAATTAATTTCTGTAAGTGTAGTGCTTAATTTGCATATATGCCAATTAGGAAGTTTTGTAATTAAGGGCCTACCCATGCTTTTGTAACCATTTAGAATTCAAGATTTCTTGACACCTGCTGAATTTTATTCTAACTTAAAACAAAATAATTGGTAACTAGGCTTGAATACAAGTCCAAAGTTTTTGCCTGTTAAGAAGAGTATAATTAAAAACTAGTATTTTCAAACTTGTCCATTGAATGCTAAGATTCATCTCAAGATGCTTCCTCAAAATGAAACTCTGGCAGATGTGTTAAATATGTGTCTATCTCGACACTTTAAAAAAAATTAATTTGTTTTTGCATTTTAATTCCAGTATAGTTAACGTACAGTGTTTTCTTAGTGTCAGGTGTACAATATAGTGATTCGACAATTCCATGCATCACCCTGCGTATATCAACACTTCTTAATCTATATGACTCTAAGACATGACAAGAGTAGACAAGGTTAAAACCCCCACTGTTAGTGTAAACGTCTAGGATAGACTTTTGTTATTAGGCATCAAAACTCTAATGCAGGCAAAAGAGCACTTACATTGTTAACTAAAATGTGAACCTGCTTTGAGAATTTGGTCAGAATAAATTTTTTTTGGTAATCTTCCCATCATCTTTAAAACAGTCCTTGATTTTCCTTATTCGCTTCTGTGGAAGCCAGGAGCAGGGCAACTAAGACTAAGGAAGGAATTGTTTTTAACTCACAGTTGAGTAGTGAAAGCCTGATATGATTCAACAGAGCCTTTTCTGCAGCTCTTTTATAGGAATATGAGTTTTCACATGCCCTGAAATTTGACAGTCTATTTTCAGCCTGTCAGTTTCAGATTTCTTGGTATGTGGCATAGTTGACTTGAGTAGAAGAGCCAGGCCACTTAATACATGGGTACTATTCTGAAAGAGGTGGAATGATAGTCACCTTTGCAGATGGAAGGATAAGCTGCTAAGGATTTTAAAGGATTTCTTGTAATCTGTGCTTATTATAAGAATTATAATGTTGTATTATAACAAATACATCTATATGTTTCCTTGTGGTGATAATATTATTACCTGCGTTTATAATAGGCCTTTACATTTGAGGTTTTATAGGATCCTGGATAACTGTACAGTTCATGTAGATGGTCATGTTTATTATATCACTTTAAAAAGCCTATAGAAGCCCTTCTCTCAAATATGTTTCAGTAATCAAATGACTTTCTCTTTCATACAATTTTTTTGAGCTAGTGTTCTAGAAGTCATTTCTATCTTTTCCTTTTACTTCATTCTCCTCTCCTTTCCCACTCAGTGACCTTATTCCTATCCATTCCCATTACCACCACCCCCATTCGACACCAGTCCTTATCATATCTTGTACAAACTTTTCTTGTAGGTATTTTTTTCTTATATCATATTTCCATGTAGCTTTCCTTCTTAATAGCATGATGTTTGGACTATACAAGATCTAACATGCACCAAAATCTGAAGCATCATCCGACAATGAACATCATCCAACCCAAGACTAGGACAATGACTTGCATCATCTACCTATGTGTCCCTCTCTTAGCTTATATCCTCCTCCTCTCTAGAGGTAACAACTATCTTGAATGTTGTATTATTCCTTTGTTCTTTTTTTAATACTTTGAATATCTGATAGTATTTGAACTCATCTTCCTCCTGCTAGAGCTAATTATAGCATTTCCACACTCCAATTCTTAACTGTCTTATATGATAAACTCAAACTCATTTGCATACAAGATATTCACAGTGTTGCCCCTCTTGCCTATCTAGTCTCAACTTCTTCCACTCTTCCTGACCACAACAAGCATTCTGTATGCTTTTATAACTCAGCATACTGATTTTCAGCTTCAACAGCATTGTTGCATACATCAGTAGTTCATTCCTTTTATTGTTGTGTAGTATTCCATTGTGTACGTATATTGTATTTTGTTTATCCATGTATCTGTTGATGGATTTTGTGTTGGTTTCAGGTCTTGCTAATTATGAATAAAGCTGCTATGTACATTCATATTCAAGCCTTTTGTGGACATATGCTTTCATTTCACTTGAATAAATAACTGGGACCCATTTGGCTGGGTCATATGGGAGGTTTAACTTAAAAACAAATGAAAAATAGTTTTTGCAAAGTATTTGCACCATTATATATTCCCACCTTTGGTGTATGAGAGTTCCATTTTCTCCATGCTCCACATTCTTGAAAACACTTGGTTTTATCTAAGAGAATAGCAACAACAAAAAAACTAATCTATACCTAAGATCCTAGCTTATAATGAAGTATATCTTACAATCTTTTCCCCCTCTATTCTAAAGAAAAACCACAGAGGATATCTTTTTACACAAAATGTCTATGCTTGTTTTAAAAACTACCTTTTGAATGTGCAAACAGCCCAGCATTTAGAACTACAGGTTAAAGTATTGGGGAAGTACCTTCCACTTGGAACCTCATCCTTTCTGCATACTCAAGCACCTACTGATAAGCAGACAAAGGAAGTGTTTTCTTGATGTAGACAGTAACACATCAGAGGAGTTGAAACCACTTTCAAAACTGCCTCACTTGGAAAGGTATTTTGCCCCTAAAGTTTTCAGAAAGCCTCAGAGGGCAAATGCACAGAACTCTAGCTACTTGAATTTTTCTTTGACCTTTTAAAATGCTCATATTTTCCTTTATCTGTTTTTGTTTGTTAGTCATCTGGTTATTTCTCTTACTTTTTTTGATGTTTGGCATGTTCACATGGGCACTGTTTTTATTTAGCACACAATTTTGTAACACTTTCAGCATATATTACAAGTAGAACTGTGCTACTCAACACCCTTATTAACAACAATCTAGAATCCATTTTGTCATGGAATTGACATAGTTACTGAATGAAAAAAGAAATTTCCCTATTAGTTAAAAATATGATGTTATATTCTATACCTAGACACATGGGATCAATTTTAAGATTTACTCATTTTACCCTGTATTCTTGTAAACATTCTGTTTGCCTTAGCAAGGGTACTTGGTACTTATTGCCAAAAGAAAGATGTTACTTGTAAAGATTACAGCTCTCACTGGAAGACAGGAGTTATGCAAATAGTCTCTCAGGATGGTTTATACCCCTACTCACAATGCAGCTTTTTCTTCCAATAATTATTGTCATAATATTTTCTGTTTTAACTATAGTAGCAGTGGTAATTCATCATTTCAAGAAAATATTTTTTAGACTGTAGAAGGTAATTCAGATGCTAAGAAAACTTTAATTTGTTTGATTCTAGTGCAATTTTCATCTGTGAAATTCCAGAAAAACTAAGAAAATCTAAAATCAACCCTCGCTTCTCAGTCATCACCAAATTTGTTAACTCAGAACTCAAAATAAAACAACTCTATTTTTGTCACAATTTCTAGAGTTTCACAAGTTCATGTGGTTTTTTTTCCCTTTATTCCAGGTAGACATGTTATACATATATGTATGTATATTACTGATATGTATTACATTTATGATACACATACATGTATATACTATATAAACGCATATATGTATATATTATATAAACAACACACAAAGTGAGAGAACGATAGTTGATTTATTATGTTTTCAGGCATTTTTTTAAATTTGTTTTTTACAGTTTTATTGAGATACAATTGATATATAGCACTGTATAAGTTTAAGGTGTACAGCATAAGGATTTGACTGATTTACATATACTGTGACATGATTAGCAGTTAAGTTTAGTTAACATCCATCATTTCATATAGATGCAAAAAAAAAAAGAAAAAGAAAAGTGTTTTTTTCCCTTGTGATGAAAACTCTTAGGATCTATTCTTTCAACAACTTTCAAATGTACCATAGAGCTGTGTTAACCCCAGTCATTATATTATACATTACATCCCTAGTCTTCATTTATCTTGTAGCTGGAAGTTTGCTCTTCTGTAAGTGTTTTGTAAAAAATCAATTTTTCACTTTTGGGAGATGCTAAGTCATGCTTTTTCGTTAATATACCTGTGCCAAATTACCCAGTATCCGATGCACATCTGTTTTTGAAACTAGCATGTGAGTCTGTGAGGACATGAAAGGATCAGTGACCACAGCTGTTTCTCCCTCTGTGTACTGATTTCCCACAATGTTTGTCCCCCTCCTGCCCCCCAACTCTCTGTAGACTTTGGAACTGTTAGGACCACGGTTAGCATTTCACATGCACTCCGGGAATAGAAGAAAACTCTCATGGTTGGTTCTTTCCATGTGCCAGGTGCTCTGTTGGGCACATCACATATGTGACCCCGTGTTTCTCAGTATTAAGTACACTCCTGGGGGTACACAGAAAATTTTAGGTGGAGTAACCTCATCATTTATTGTCTAGACTGAAATATTTTTGTGAGTAAAAGGAACGCTATTAATAATTACACCAGGACAACAGAAATGAACTGTCCAGACAACTAAAAAAAATGTGGTTCCCCTAATTTTAGGAGAACGTATTAATCTTTCTGATGCTTTTTATTTATGATAAGTGATAATTTATGATAGTGATACAAAGTTTTCTTTTTAAATGCCTTTAAATTTAAGGGAAAAAAGAATAGTTAAATAATACTAGTGCTGGGGCACCTGGGTGGCTCAGTCAGTTAAACATCTGCCTTCGGCTCAGGTCATGATCCCAGGGTCCTGGGATCGAGCCCCGCATCGGGCTCCCTGCTCGGCGGGAAGCCTGTTTCTCCCTCTCCCTCTGCCTGCCACTCCCCCTGCCTGTGCTCGCTCTCTGTCAAATAAATAAATAAAATCTATTAAAAAAAATACTAGTGGTGTTAGAATGAATAAAATTTTCAAGAATTATAAGAAAGGCTGAGATTTGGGAAATGCTCCATTAATTTATTTAATCACAACAAACCTGTGAAGGGTATTCATGACTTTTCTTTTTTTAATTCATAATAAAAGTGAGGCTGGAGAAATCAAGAAGTTTGCTCAAAGGTAATAAATAGGTGACTTGGTATTTAAACCCAACACTATATGACTCACAAATCCATATTTCTTTCTTAGTGGGAGCTCTGATTTATTTTTATTTTAGCCAGGGGCTAAGACATACCCTTTTCCTCTCAAATTGAGAAAATGTGGGAAATTTTCCAGCCTGGTTTAAGGTGGACTTCATGTAGTTTTTAATGTATTTATGGTGCAGGTGGTTGGGATTTCTGTGGGTCTTGGGTTTCTTAGGATCCAGACTCCTCCAGGTCCTCTCCATTACCACAGCCTCTCCTGGTCTTCTTTAGTGGCCAACTCCAGGTAATGAAGATGCTTCCCTCTCTGGCTCACAGGGAGGCTTGTTATGGGCCTCAAGTTTTATGCTTCATCCTTTCCTTATCCAAATGAGTTAGACCCACTGGTGAGGATCTTCCTGGTATACACGATTTGGCAAAGGCATAAACACTATGAGGTGCTTGATTTGATTTAATTATTTGAAAAACCTCGCCTTTATCACACTTAAAGTCAGTATCTCCAGACTTTGTAATCAGATGTTTTCCAATTCACTCAAAAACAATGTTTTGAATGCTCCTGTATACCAGTTCTCTTCTAAAACACAGGAAGGGGGTGCCTGGATGACTCAGTCGGTTAAGCGTCTAACTCTTGATTTTGGCTCAGATCATGATCTCAGGGTTGTGAGATCGAGCCCCACGTCAGGCTCCATCTCAGCATGGGGTCTGTTTGGGAGTCTCTCTCTCCCTCTCCCCCTCCCCCTACTTGTGTGCTCTCTTACTCTCTAAATAAATAAAACATAGGAAACATCAAAAAGATATAAAAAGCCAATGAATAATTCAGGCCAGTCAGAGAAAGGTATTTGAACACAAAACCCACAAATATGTATATATTTAATATATATACATATACAATCTATATATTAAATATTAGTAAAGTTTTATTTCTTTTCTTAGATGAAAGTACATATAAAGATGTAAGTTCTAATTTTGTTCTCCCTCATTAAAGTGGGTGATTTTGCACATCCTTTGGGTCAGCGCATCCCACTTTAGAGACCATGTTTACGCGACTGCAAAAACCCAGTGGCCTCCGTGGTTGATAACATCTTTTCTTGAAGTGTGTATGTATGCTTTACATCCATCTCTCCACCCCTACATAACTTTTGCTGTTTCAAAACTGAAACTACTTTTTGGGTCTCGTATTAGGGTCCTGTTTCCCACCTGAGGAACTTGACTCTGGGAAGCAGCTCAGAAGTGTTTGAAGTGGTTCTGAGCTCCTAAAATAGGAGAAACTTTTCCAGCTCAGGTTATTAGTTGGTCATTCCAGTTACCTGATTAACAGGTGACTTTTTGAGGGAGGGGATTCATTATTCAGTTACCGCTTCCAGATCTTCTTTACCCAAGATAGTAGTTGCCCTGAGCCCAACTATTTCCTTTTATAAAAGTAACTTTAATATGCACTAAATATAAAATGAGTACTTAGTGAAATGGGATATTCTGATGCACCAGGCATACTTCAAACTGAAACAGGAAATAGATACACGAAACAAATGAGAACCATCTTGTTCATTGACAGTCTAGTGACTCCACAACAAATTTTACTGATTGTCTTTGAAGTGCATGCCACTGTATGAAGAAGTGGGAGATGATACAGAAGACTCAGTCAGAATCCCTGTCTTTTGAATAACTCTGTTATCCTGGGTTGATCCTTTCAAGCCAGCCTGCTCTCTCATAACAATGGTACATCTGATTTTCAGACATTCCTTTGGCTATTCTCTTTGCTTATTCTGAGACTCTCAAGAGGCAATAACTGCTTTTATTTATTTATTTTTAATACTTGTTCTATAAATACACCTGATAACATGACTCACCAACCACTAGCCATCCCACACAAAGAGACAGGATTGTTTGGGGCCACAACAATCTGGTTTTGAGGGGGTGCTGTCTAGTTTCACCGCTTCGGCTCCCTCTCCTCACTGGAGTCTTTCAAGGATGCCTCTTAGTGGCTTTGCACAATGCAGTGAGGCGTGGTTTTGTCAGAACTTAGGGCAAGGGGAAAAAAAGAAAAAGAAAACTTCCCTCTAGTAAATTGGCAGAAAAACGTTTTCTAAAGGTTATACACCACCCACACATTCCTTTCAAATGATCAAAGCCTTACAAGAGGTCATGGCAGGAGAGAAGAGGAAAGGGGGAGCCTGGAAGAATTTGAAGTTCTCTATATTGCAAGTCTTGCTGAATAAGGGACGGATTAGGACTCTTATTACTCGTTCTGGAAGATTTCTAGATTGAAGGGGGCAAAAATTACCTTGAGTCAGTGAACTTATACCTCAAAAATGAACAATAAGCTTATCTTTTTCCAAGGTCTCATTGTAAGTTCTACGCTATTTTTGTCCATTAACTTTTTTAAGTGTTCTTTTCATTATTTTTTCAGGGTTAGTTTTCATGGTCCTCTTTACTTCCTGGTTTCAGCAGAATATACTTAACTTGTTATCTTGATATTTCTAGCCCATCCCAAAGCAGGAAGTACTGAGCATTTACGAGAAATCTGTTTGGACATGATTTCCTTACCCATTGGTAGTTTCTAAACTCAAGTTTAGTCTTTTGATTTGGCCTTAGTTTTACACTATATCTTGTGTCATTCGCTATAGCTAGATTCTAGACTTCCACTCATTTCATCAGTTAGCGTGAAATGCTCCCTCATCTAGGTTTTCATAGAATTTACACCTTGGTTAGACCTTTGCTCATAATGTAAATTTTACTTACTGTCCTTACTCTGACATTGTAATCTCCTTAAGGAAAGAGACTATGTCTTCTACATCTTTGCATCTCTACCTCCTAGCAAACTGTCTGACAGGTAATGGATACTTAATAAATATTTTTTGAAAGAATTAATAGGTTTTTTTTTAAAAAAACTTGCAAAGCCCCAGGCATAAATCTGTGGTTTTTCTTGACACTCTCTACCAGGTGCAAGTGGCTAGAGGCCAGAACTTTTGTTGTTGTTGTTTAATCCCTATTTGCCATTTGGTGCCCTGCCCTCCTTCCCAATTTCCCTGTTGCCTTGGTCCATACACAAACACAAGACTTCTATCACAATACAGAAAACAGGTATGAGAAAACACCTAGAAGGTACTTTAGCTTCCCAACTAAAGGAAATCTTACATCAGGTTTGTACTTGTTTCAAATAAATAAATACTCTTTAATTGCGTAATGCTTATGGTGACTTGCTCATCTCAGCTATTGCATGAGTGGCGTTCCAAGCAGATACTCGGTGTTCCTGCTCCCAGGAGCAGGGTCTCCTCTGCTTTTCTGCTGCTGCTTTGTGCATTGATCTTTAGTGTCTGAGCTGTTCCTAAATCCACCACCTTATTTGACTTCTACTTCAGGACACTTCCTCAACCTCTGGCTTCAAGCTATACCCTTGGCTTAGAAAGGTTTTTTACTGATGCTTACTTCTGGCCTGAAGTTTAGAATACACTTGCTGTTGAAGCCAGAAACTTGCTTTCCGGAGCATGACTTGGTCAGAATCCGTGTGGCTGCTGTAAGCAATCTGACCCACCTGGAAGATTATGACAGCCTATACATGAGCGTGTAATTTGACATCTTTCAACACAGCCTAAGTTGGATTTACTGAGTCCTCCACTTCACTTTTTTTTTTTTTTTTTTTTTTACTATCTCAGCTTAGAATTCAGTTTGGAATGTTACAGAATATCATCCTTTCCAAAATATTTTAAAGCATGTTTTGAAGATACGTTCTTATTTGCCAAAAATACACCTTTTTCCTAGTGCTTTCAAAGACAGTTGTTATAGCCTCTCTTCTGTGTCCCAAATTCACATTCTCCTCCTTTGAATGAAATCCTAAATTTTAATGTCTGATGATTCTGGACCCAAAGGAAATGCTGCTTATGTAAAAGTGTTTATATTGTGTCTTGAGAAATGGCCAGCACAATGTTTCACAACTTATTTTGTAGTAAATGTGTACAGTTTTAAAAATTGTTTTAAAAAGTACAGAAATACAAAGTGTACTTTTTAGGACAAAACAAGTGTGTGTGTGTGTGTGTGCAATGTAGACTTACATAAATAGAAAGGATACATATGGGATAATTGTAATGTTAATTGTGAATATTTTGGGGAGTGAATATTTATTGTTTTGCCTGCTCAGAAGCACTTCTTCTCACCTCTGATCATGTGGTTCTGATGGTGGCTGCTAATTAGAATTAGCTCTTCCCTGGCCACAGGGAGACCTATGATTCTGGCTGTCCCATAAAGCATATACCATGGCATTTGATCCAGGCATGAGTATAAGACCCAAATTGAATTGCCCAGGGTCCTTCCCTGACATTTGTCTTAACGAAAGCTTCTTATCTTCTCTGGCTATATAAGCTCTTAGGCTATAAGCTCTGAGCTGCCTACAGATGTGTCCTATACGGAGCCAGGCTGAGGGACGAAAACTGACACAGGGAGCAAGGTACATATGTGGAAAGAGAATCCAGAAGCTACTATGTTGTCCCCAAGTTATGGGCTCCCCAGTTGTGTCTGTGCTTTCATAACATAAGCCTATTTCCTCTTTCTCCTACTTTTTTTTTTTTTGGCTTTATTATTTTTATCTTTTTTGCTTTTTCTGAAATTTCTACCCTTGACATATCTTAATTTAGAATAACAAAGAAGAGGGTTTTGAACTTGTATTTTCCTAAGCAAAACTCTTGTTCAAGAAAGGAATACATGTTGGGGCGCCTGGGTGGCTCAGTGGGTTAAGCATCTGACTCTTGATTTGGGCTCAGGTCATGATCTCAGGGTCCTGGGATCCAAGCCTCCCATTGGGCTCTGTACTCAGCACAGAACCTGCTTATTCCTCTCCTTCCCCCTGCTTGAGATCTCTCTCTCTCTCATTCTCTCTAAAATAAATAAAATCTTTAAATTAAAAAAAAAAGAAAGGGATACATGTTTACTGAAATCAAAATTCAGAAATAAAAAAATAATTTATTTCATACTTAACCTATACCAAATAACAACCTCTATCTTTAAAGGAATTGTTTGTGTTTCATTTTTAAGACCAATCCCTTGTATTAGACTGAGATATAATTTGGTTTTTAAAACACCAAGGCTTTCTTTGGTTTGGGTTTTTTTTTTTCTTTTTTTCTTTAAGATTTTATTTATTTATATGAGAGAGAGAGCTTGAGAGAGCACAAGCAGGGGGAGCAACAGAGGGAGAGGGAGAAGCAGGCTCGATCCCAGCAGCCTGGGATCATGACCTGAGCTGAAGGCAGATGCTTAGCTGACTGAGGCACCCAGGTGCCCCAAAACACCAAGGCTTTAAATACTAAAGTTTATTTCAATCAGATGGATCCTATTTCTGCTTTGAAGAGTCCTGGTTCATGAAAAAAATAAAAATAAAAAACAAAACGTCCTGCTTTGTCTCCTAAAAGATCCTTTTGGATAACACCCACTTTACATAAGTCTTACACATGGAGCCCTTTACCTACAAGGCTAGTTTCCAAAATGTCATCTTAGCCTTTGTAGACATTAGAACGACTAATCCTTAGGGATGCTGATGAAATCTCTTTAACACATGTGTAATTAGACTGTAGTGTTTGGGTCAGATGAATCTTGCCAAACTTTTTATGGCATTTCAGGTTTAAGTCCGACTTAGCCAATGCACTCTTTGGACATCTTTTCAGGGTGACTCAGTTTTTATAGGCAACAGCTACTATTCAACAATCGCTAAGTCCAAATTCCTATACTGTAGTTCTTTGGCATTTAAGACTGGTTTGTTCAGCTTTATCAACAGGCTAGCAGAACTGTTCCCGACCTCATGACTCAGCTAAACAAGTGTAGAGGCTGAATACCTCTGGCATTGTCCATTACGCAGCTGTGTTCCCGTGGCACAGAACTCCCAATGACGGCCTACGAAATTCTGCGTGTTTCACAACTGCCAATGAAGATGTCCTTTGTATTGTACATGGCCCGATTTCAGAATATGATGCAAGTGCCATTGTAATCTGGTGGAAAACATTCTATTTTCTCCTCCTGAAGAGTTGATAACTGCCTGATAACTAAGGCATCAAGCAGGGTTCCTGGGTAAATTTTTGTGAGCAAGCATGTATGTTGGTTTGAGGTGACTTCTGACTGGTCTCCACGTCTGGTTATTCCTCCAGATTTTTTTAAATGCTACATTAAGTTGCGTATGTGGTATCATTCTTAGTAAAGATGGATGAAGATAGCAAAGGTAAAAGGTACATTAAAAATTCCAATGTTAAAGTAACTTCACAAACTATTATATGTAAAGCTCTTACCTTGTAGTTTGAATCATGTGGTTAAAAAATAGTGTGCCTGAATAAATGCATACTAAATTGTTGATTATTTCTGTCCCCCTACTTTCCAAAAGATTTTAGCAATGATATGCAGAAAGCTACAAGAACAGTTTAGCTAATAAATTAAGATTAAACAGGGGTGCCTGGGAGGCTCAGTCGGTTAAGCATCTAACTCTTGATCTCGGCTCAGGTCCTTGATCTCAGGGGTGCGAGTTTAAGTCCTGCATTGGGTTCCACACTGGGCATGGAGCCTACTTAAAACAAAATTAAAGTAAGATTAAACAATATTATAACCCAAGAACTATGGCATTTGAGCAAAGAATATCCTAGAAGACATAGAAAAAGGGAAATACAGTAGGCTCCCATCATTTTCAAAATCTATAAAGGAGAAATTAAACTTTCGTCAAGAGAGGCAATGGGAGAATAGAATGAACTGTGAGGGCAGACCATAGTGGGTTCTGATCTATAGTCTGCCCTTCACTCACAGTTTACTTTGGACAGAGTGTAACTTACCTGAACTGTTCTCTGCTTATCTGTAAAATGAATATAACAATACTTATTTCCTCCTCATGAACAAAGAATAAAATAAAACCAAAAAAGATGTGACACGTAGGTGTTTTCAGTAAATTTACTTATCTTCTGCCATTGTTCTACACTCTAAGATGAATTTATTGCAAAGTTTTTCTATGAGGGTCAGTGATCAACATTTTTGTAGACATGTTGTCATTATCTACATTAGCACTTGATAAGGAAAACTGAGGTTAAGAAATCAAAGTAGCTCTCGATGAAGTCATCTTGTGGCGGGGAGTTAGCATGAGTTAGTCCATGTTGGCACTCTCTGGTTACCTCAAAAGGCAAAACTTTGAGATGGGATGGGAATAGGTGTTCAGTGTGCACCTTAGATTATTCCTACCATTATCAATGGCTTCAGGCCAAATTTTGATAAAAGCTGAAACATTGAGACTGCTGAGATTGAGAAACTTTTTCTTCAAGTGAGATGAGTTTTTCATAGAGTCCTTACTAGTTTTATTTTCATTGCATAGCTCTCATGATTGATGAAAATATGCAGATGAGACCATTAACATTCACACAGTCTGTTAGCAGCTTGGTGTTTATGTCACTAGCTTGGTGCTCCCATTGCTATCAGAGGATGTTGGTCTCCAATATGCTCATGGACGTGTCTCTTCACATACTTTGTGTCTGGTGGCCTTGTTAATGTCCATCACCAACAAAGTCACTTGGAATATTTGGTGTCCACCACTGCCATGCAGGGAGCATCACCATCTAGTGTCTTCTTGTGCTTCCAAAGCTGAAAATCCTTGGGGTACTAATAACTCTCTGTATTCTCTGCAGGTTTCATAGCCTCAGAGTGGTAGTGTGGTCTGACAGAAACAGGAAGAATGCTCCAGAGCTGAGATCTGGAGCTGATATGATAGACTGTCTAATTCCACTATTGCATTCCTTCCCGAGTACCTTGGACCACCGTCTCCATCTTGTGACCTTCCCTGTTTCCACTCCCAGCCCGGAAAATGAGCTCATGCAACAAGGCCAGCATTGCAGTATTGGCAATGGTCGGGGAGCCACCGTCTTGTAGTTCATTAGAGGACTCAGCCTGCTGTCCAGTCAAATCACTTTGCTATATTGCTCCTAAACCAGGAAAATTGTTACCATGTAGCAATCTTCTAAAATATTTGTTAAAAATAATTATGTTCTTATGGCATTTAACCTGGAGAGGAGTCCATGAAGAACTATCTTGAGGGAAACAGTAGCTTTAGCAAACTGAGCCCAGACCAGAGCAGAACACATTGTGGTTCTTTCTAGCCTGCTGCTTTTCCTGCCACACCTTATTTAGAGACTATCTGGTAGAAGAAGAACTACAAGAGGATTGGTGAACAGTGAAGTCAGAGGAGTCATAAGAGTGTACCATAAAATCTGGAGTAGCTGGGTGGAAGAGTAAGGGCAGCAATGCAGTTTTGTGTTGGAGCCTGAGAAGGAGAATTAGGAGAGTTGAGGTAGTCTGTGACTTGCCTGCCACATTCATCTGGAAAGCTTGCTTAAACTGTGTTACTGGCCTTGTACCCAGTCCTCCATACCCATCATTTATCGAATCAGGATCTTTGGAATTTGGTCCAGTGTTTTATTTGGGCACCTAGAGTCTTCTGCTAGACACTGCACAGCCCCCAGCTCAAGAATTTATGGATTCTAGGATGAAGTACATATAGCACCAATGGATATGAAATAAAGTATATTATTCGCATAGTAAACAGCAGAAGGATTCTCCAAGGAGAGGGCCTCAGGTTAGGGCTAGAGGAGAACCAGAACCAAGCAGAGAGAGTGGATTTGGCCCTTCTAGTGGCTGTGGAGTGCACTGGGGAGAGTTTGAAGCATGAGTTAGCTAGGAGTTTGAACGATTTGAACTTCCCTCTGGTGCCAAAGAGCGCATGGCATACGTGGTATCTAAACTTGGTTGCCCAAATGTGAAGCAGGCAGGGAAGGAATGGGGATCTGAAAGTTGTCAAGGGGAAAACATAAAAAAGCAGAGTCACTTTCTTTTTACAGCTGGTATTATGCATAAACTTTAACAAACTTCTTTTTTTTAAAAAAAGATTTATTTATTTATTTATTTGAAAGACAGCGTGCGTGCAAGCGGGGTGGGGGGGGTAGAGGGATAGAGAATCTAAAGCAGACTCCATGCCCTGTGTGGAGCCCATCACAGGACTCCATCTCACGACCCTGAGATCACGACCTGGGCAGAAACCGAGAGTCAGTCACTTTAACCAATGGTGACACCCAGGCGCCCCAACTTCTACGGACTTTTAAGACAAGTTCTTTGCATTTTGAAATTTGAGAAACATTGGTTTGTGGGCCTCTCTGACTGGTGTGAGCCTCTGGCTGTCTTAATTCTTGCAGGAAGAGAGACTTCCATGTTCTGATTTTAAGCTTGGTCCACAGTTGCTTGGTTACGACAAAGGTATCCGAAATAGGCAACCTGCTCCAGTTTCCCACACTCCCAGGACTGTGCTGAGCCTCTGCGGTGAGTCCAGGCATCAGAGGCAGGAAGGACTGTACATCAATTCTGCAGAAGCATTTTACAACCCAGCTGACTATCAAACAGAGTTTCTGAAATGTGTGACCACCACCTGATAGCTTCCCTTTATTTTATTATCCAGGTTTGCACTTTGCTTTTCCAATCCAGTGACGTTATTAAATAGGGAGCTCTGAGACAACCCTTATTTGTCCTCACAATGACAACATCAGCAGGATGTTTTATTTTCAGACTATTTGGAATAGGTTTCTCTTTTTCCCATTTCAGGTTCTTCTCTGAAATTCCTACTTTTCTCTGACAGACATTTGCTCCACTCAGTTCTAGGAACTGCTTTTGGAGTGCTGAAAGTCAGCACAGATATTGCTGTGGAAACTGCAGGATGGCTTTACCTGAAGATGAGTGATATTTCCTCACAGAAATCCAGATGGCTAGTGAACAGAAGCCTTCAGTAAACATTTGGATAACTGCATTATTACTTAGTAGGACTTATCAATTGGAAACATTATAAATGTGACCTACATGCATTGATATTTTGTATTATTGGATATTTTACTGGAGAGGAAAAGAGGATAGCTAAATCAGTTGGCAAAGTCCTTTGATTAACAAAATGGACAATGCAGACTTTTAGCAGCATGCACATACTTACAATCTCAGTGGGCGCATGATTTTTCATTTGTAAAACACTGAATCCAGCCAGTGACAACCTTGATACTCTTTATTTGCCTTTCGCATCACGGATCTTAACAAACTCCAGTGTACCAACTGGACATTTACTATATGTAATATGTTTACATATAGTAAATATTTATATATGTATGTAAATATATATAAATATATATTCCATATAGTAAATATTTACTTGTATTACTTCACTGAATACTTACCAAAACCCTGTGAAATAGGTACTGTTTTTTTCTGCATTTTATAAATGAGGCGATCCTAAGAAGAGAGCTTGAGTAACTTGTCATACAGCTAGTAAGTGGTGTATCTGGAAGTGAACCCGACTCTAGAGCTGGGCACAAAAACACTGCAGCGCATTGCCTTTAAGCAGACCACTTTCTAGAATAATTTTAAAAATAGGAATATTAAGGGCTGGCTGTTACTAGACACCATCTAACCTTTCCTGAAATACTGTATGAGAGTTCTTCTTGTCTAAGAATTCATATCACTTGACAATATATAGTATGAAATGTCTGCTTTAGATAAAACTTAGAAATAGTTATAAGGTCTGGCTATTAGAATTTTGGGTGAATATCTTCTTCTGTTTTTTTTTTTTTTTTTTTTTTTTTTAACTTGTGAAGTGAATTTTAAGCTGTGTTCTTCAGACTCCCTTTAATGGCTGGGGATGGGAGTAGGAAGCATGTGGATAGGCTCCCTCAAGTTTTAACATGAATGGAGTTTATCTGTTCTACATCTTAGGCTTTAAATAAAATCCTTGTTGAAAACAGGATTGGCCTACTAAAAAACAAAACAGACAACAGAAAAAGCTTAAAAATGCCTAGACTGGACAGTGTTCAAAAACTGTTCATTGAGAACCTCCTGTGACTATGAATCAGCTTGACTTTGGCCATCCTGCTAATGCAGATGTTTGTATATCAATACATTCCAAAAGCTCTTGAGTGCTTAACCTTTTTCAAGTATTGGGGTTGACACAGGAATGATGAATTAAATCTCAAGGATCAGAAAGCTTCCCTGGGGAACAAATGGTAGATAGAGCAATATAAAAACCCGACATAATGCACCTTAAGTGAGGTTGCAGAAGATGCTTTGAGGCTTCTGGTTATATGGCATGCCAAGAATAAAGGTCTACCTGGCACGTCCCCCAACAGCTACAAAATCCCATTAAAGACAAAGTATACAAAAGAGAATGACATTTTTAAAGGTTTTGAGGATGGGAGAGGTGGTTCAGAGATTCTGTTCCTGGAGTAGGGTTTTGACAGGTGCAGGTGAGGAGAAGAGGGTTACAGGCAGAGGGAAGGCAAGAGCAAAGAAAGGTGTGAGCATTTGGAGGTGAATGCAGTGTTTAAGAGGGTTGAGTGGCAAGAGACAAGAAATGGTAATGGAAGGGTGAGGCAGGTTGGGGTAGAGTTGCAGTAGGAATATTATGCTGAGGGGTTGGATTTTATGCTCCAGTATAAATAGGGAGGAACAAAATTCTTAAATTTGTTTTTTAGGAAGATCGATATCCTGACACTGTGGAGGATGGATTAAGGAAAGAGAGGTTAAAGGAGAAGAGATCAATTGAGAGATTGGTTTAGATTGTCTGAATCAGAGAGAATAAAGCTGGAACTGGGGAATGGTCATGAGCCTTTTGATGAGAGAAGGTAGGTTTTGATGAGAGAGCCAGGATTATATTTCATCATTCGTAAGTTACTACTAAATTAAAAAAAAAAAAAACCTTTGTCTTAGTTATGATACTAAGTTGAATAAGCAATTCAAAGATTGTGGGAAATTGTCACACAATTGCTTTCTGTGCTCTAAATATTTCTAATCAATAAGTAGATACCTTTAGCAAAGTTGCATGCCCATTACAGGTTTTGTATAAGGGCACCATTTATATGTGTTTGTAAGTGATTTTTCTTCTGTCCACAACCCGTGGCAACCTAGAACTAGCCTTTGAAATTGCTTATATGCCTGACAGTGATTTCTCAAGTCTATTAGCTGATGGGATAAAAATGAGTCTTTAAATATGAAGCACTTTGTCCTTTTAAATTTTGCTACTTTTACAAATGGACCTTTTTCCCCCCCAACAATTGGCTTTTCTAATTAGATAAATATTTAATGTGTGTCCAAAGGAGACTGACAATGTCAGTTCCCTTCTAGTGGCAAGGACTTGGGTCTTTCACATTTATTTAATCTCATTTTAACACTGACTTGGTAAATTTTATTGAAAGCATTTTTGGCACGAACGGTGATTGTGGTAGTAATGCTGGTGGTGGTTGTTTTCAGGGAACATTTAATCTAATTTTTTAAACTTGGAAGAGTCAAAATTATAATTTGGAACAGAGAGTGCAAGGACCGTAGTAGAGCTCTGTAGGGGCTCTCAGCACTATTTACGGTGGCTGTATAACAAAAAAAGAGAGTAAGTGATCATTGATATGTCAAAAACAGTAAAGCAAGGGAGAAATCAGAAAAAGTTATTTCTTTTAGATTTCCTATTGTATTTTTCCTACCGCATTCGAGAAAGGAGCTCTGTATTTTAACAGTTGGTGTTTATTTGTAATAGTCTTCTTTAAAATTTTCTATGATATATTAGCTCTTCTAAATCTCTATGCTTCTTGTTAGTTTCTAGACAGTTCAATTAAAAGTCAGATGAACCATCTACAGCTAAACATACCCAAATGATTTCATGTTTATCCTCAATTTCCCTCAACCACATTAATGGTAATTCCTTTCTACTTCATTCTGTATCCTTTCTTAATGTGGAACTTTGCAGAAACAATCCTTTCGTTCTGTTTCTCCTTGCAGCAATTGCCTGATATCTTATGCATCACTGTCAGCTCGGTTTTCCCAAGGTATTCAGTATATGGGAGACAGAAGACAAGACGGTCTGGAGACAGCACTTACTGAAGTTAGGCACAAGCTTTATTGATGACTTTGGCTTAAGAATCTCTTCCAAGCAGAGCTGTCTCCTGATACACTCTTCAGAGAAGAGAAGTGAGCTCACATTCAAGCACACTGTCCACATACATTGCCATCCACATACCCTGTGTGCACATCAGTCTCCACCCCTCCCTTACCCCACACTAGGGTCCTGTTGCTCCCCTCCAGCTTCTCCTCCTTCCCACTCTCCACCCCACCCCCCTTTCCATTTTTGACCCTTGGCTTTTAAGTCTTCATGTTGTCAAGAGTCCCTTGTCCAGGAAGCTGGAATCTACATCATCCTTCTGAATTAACAATACATTTAGATAAAGGAAATAAGGTCATAATTTAAATAGGAATCTGCCCACAGGTCCTTAATCTGTCTGGACAATTTTGAAACCAAATCACTGTGATAAAAATCAATATCTGGAATCCTCATACTTAATATCACAGAGATTGATAGATAATAAATACTGGCTGATGGAATAAATGAATGAATGAATGAGTTTGTTGGAAATGAGCCCCACCATTCTTCCTCCCACATTCCATTATTTAAATTCCATTGGACAATCCGTGCAGAAATAGAGACAGTTGGTAGAGGGAATGTCCAGCTCTTCTCCTTTTGTTTTTTTTTGTTTTGTTTTTGTATGGTATTATGTAAGGCAAATGGATATATAAAGGAATCCTGGCTTTTTAAGTTCCTCTGCTTTCTGTTGCCTCGACATAAAAGGGCTTCTGTAATTTCATCTTCTGGCTTTAAAGAAGCCCAGTTGGGTACATGAAGAAAAAGATAATTAGGTCTTATATTAAGACTTACAATAGCAATGAAAATTGAAAATCTTACACTTTGGTTGATGGCCAAGATGAGAGAAATAGTCAATTTAGGAAAGGTGGAAGAAGAAGGAAAACTCGTATTCAAGTGTTTTTTTGCTTTTGTTTTTGTTTTTTTTTGCCCGCTGCTTCTGGTGCTGAGGGCAGGACTCCTGAAACACTAATGACTATGTTCATTCTCACAGTGGTACAGGGCTTTATACTCTGCAAAGCATGTTCACACACGTTTCTCTTTGATTCTTGTAACAACACTATGAACCTTATCTCCTGCCACTCTCTCCCTCGGTATAGCCACATGAGTCTTTTGCTGTTCTTGGACCCAGTCAAACTCCTCCCTGCCTTGGGGCCTTTGCACATGTTTTCCCTTTGTCTTGGAATGTTCTCTCCAACCCCTACCTTCCCACCCTTTTTTCTTAAATATCATTCCCTAAGGAGATGTTCTTTGACCTCCCAGATTAAGCTATATCTCCCTGTTGTTGTTGTTGTTGTTATTTGTACTCCTTAGTTTTTCTTTATGGCAATTTAAGAAAAATGTAGTTACATATTATTTGTATGTTTGGATGTTTATCTTCCTTTCTAAATAAATGACAGGCTGCCTGGAAATAGTGACAATACCTAGCATACCATCCACTGCTCTCCCTAGTGCATAGTAACTACTCAGCAAATGTTGGGTAAGTTGTAACAAAGCAAGCATGTGAGTCCCTGTCTTACCAGTCATGAAAATGAGACTCCAATTGTTACTTGATTTACCCACCCTTCATGGGCATGTTAAGTGGTAGAAATGGAAGTAGAAGCCAGGACTTCTGATTATAATTTAATGGCAGGGTGCTTTCCTGGATTTTTTCTTTAATATTAGTTCCAGTTATCTCCATGAAATAGTCAGTTATTCGGGCCAATATCTAAGGTGACTAAGTGGGTGGAAGTGGTCAGACATATTGGGAAAGATACCAGCTTGTTGCTGGTTTCTAATTTTTCCTATGTATCTCTCTCAGAGGTGGAGATCTTTCCACAGACAAATTTCAGTTGGTACGCCATAGGTTTCAATATACCAACCCAAAGAAATTCCCACTACTGAATGCTGTTCACATGGTGTGAAGAAGACACTCCGGAAATTTTTTTTTAAATTTTATTTCATTATGTTATGTTAGTCACCATACAGTACATCATTAGACACTCCAGGAATTTAAAAAAATAAGATTCATGCTTCCAGAGCTTATTTGGGCAAAACTCCCTAGAATCACAAAGGAAGGGTACCTTGGGTAACACCTGTTGAATCCAACCTGTATTACTAGATTTGGGGTTTTTTTTGGTATACCTGGAATTACTACAAAATACCTGATCATATTGTTTTTTGCAACTTCCAAATCCTGATCAGTAGGTTTGTATTTTATTCATTAGTGGTTGCTAAGGGTGTGCATTTTTTCTAAGTGTGGGCATTCTCCACGGCAGCTCTCAACAAATACCCTCCAGCTGAAAGTGGATGTGTCTGGCATTAAAATCACTAGCATTCAGGCTGAATCAGAGCCCTGTGTTTATGGGTAGATCACCTCATCTCTCATGCTGCCATTCGACTTGCATTCCTGAGAGATGGAATAAGCCATCTGAGTCAACAGAGCCTCAGCTATTTCTGAATGTTGGTGTGGCCTTTTTGATGGGTTTTTATAAGCTTTTATTAAACTTAATAACATCATTCTAATATTTGCTTAATTATCATCCATAAAATCTAAACACATACCCACTTTTTAACTTTAGGTGCTTTCAGTCTTCTGAATTCTATTTCATTTTTTAAAACTCAGTCTGAGACTATTTATCCAGACTATTTACTGCAGCTTTAAATTTTCAAGGGATTGTGTATTTTAATTATGTATGTCAGGTTTATTATTTTGGGGGAGGGGGTGGCAGTTTGTCTTTTAAATGCAGGACCATCAGTTTAAAATTTAATTATTAAAAGAGATATTAAACAATTCCAGATATTCTAGGATTCTCAGATAATCTAGAATTGTTTAGAATCTCAAAAATATAGGGCTTGAGATGAAATCTAACTAAAAATTAGGTTTTGCAAATAAGAGGAAGGAAGAGATAATTTCAGGCTGATGTCGTATGGTCTCAGTCATAGGAATGGTTTGGCTTCTTCGGGAATCTGGGAGATGTTAACCTTCACTGCAGCAAAGCTGAGATTGGTTGAACAGGTGAAGTGGTGCCCATATTACAGAAAGACGTATCAGTATTACTTATTTAAAAAAAATCATATTGAAGTATAATATATATAATTATATTTTACTTTTATGAATTGAGTATTGCTTTTTTTTTTTTTTAAAGATTTTTATTTATTTATTTGACAGAGAGAGAGATAGCGAGAGCAGGAACACAAGCAGGGGGAGTGGAAGAGGGAGAAGCAGGCTTCCTGCCGAGCAGGGAGCCCGATGTGGGACTCGATCCCAGGACCCTGGGATCATGACCTGAGCCGAAGGCAGACGCTTAACGACTGAGCCACCCAGGCGCCCTGAATTGAGTATTGCTAACCTAAGTTTTTCCTCTTCTTTGGATGACGTGTATCTAATGACCCTGTGTCTCATGGAAATGGTGGGAGAAGTAGGTCTATAAAGGAGGAACGGGGATATTTTACAAAATCTTCAAGTATCACAAGCTCATACAATGAAAGATTTGTGAATTCCATACAGTAAGTCCTGGCATGATACCTTTATGAAATATAAGAGCTCACCCTGAGCAAGGGGAGGTCAGTGACTTGTGCTTCATTCCAGACCAGAGCCAGGGGGAACAAAGTGAGACAGCTGGGTGTTTGGACCCTGTGGATGCTACGCGGTTGGCATCCTCTAATTCAGATCCAGGGGATTTTACACAAGTTGGTGCCTATTTGTCTTCATGATGTTAGAAACAAGTGTAGTACTTGGTATTGAGTTGGAACTCAATACATATTTATTGAATGGATAACTAAATGAAGAATTGATATGATGGCACTACAAATCCATTTTGAATGTCCCTAATCAGCTTTCTTTCCCATTTGCTTCAGCAGCTCTTTTTGACCTTCTTCATCCTTCTGAAGCTGAATGCTTTGCTGTTTTGATGCTCATTCTTATTTCCTCCTTCACTGAAGAGATAGAGGTTATCAGCTGAGAATCCTCTATAATATTCTCTTCCATTTCCCCAACACCCTCACTGAAAGGCATATTTACATCTAATTATTTTTCCTTTTCCTTTTCCTTTACTCATGTTGAAGAACTGTCCCACCTCTTTCTCAGAGACCTCTCAACATCAGTCAATCCATCTGACTCTTTTTCCTGTGCTTTCAAATTCTCAACAATCTTAAATTTAATATATAATATTAAATATTAAGGATGAGAAATAAATGCTGAGAAAGTAAATATATATTCTAATATTCAATTAAAAATTGTGATCAATGATATGAGCAACTCCTCTCTCTACGACCTTCCTAATGTTATGGCAGAGAATAGCAGGGGGTCTTACTTTAGATTGGGAGGTCAAGGACACTCTGAGGAGATTACCCTTAGCTAAGACCTTCCAAAAGAGGGGTTGGTCATGGGGTGGGGGGAGAGGAAGAAAGAGAGAAGAAATGGACTAAATAAAGGCTCTGAGGTAGGAGTTTCACATATGACAGCAATTCAAAGAAGGTTGTTGTAGCTGGAGCATAGATCAAATTGGGGACAGTGGCACAGGAAGGGTCAGAGGGTCAGCCAGTAAGCTATTTGGTCAAGAAGGTGAGGTCAGAGGAGGAGGCAGAAGCTAGATCATGATGGGTATTGTAAGGCAAGGTGAGGAGTTTGGATTTTATTCTGTGTCCAAAGCAAGGCCAGGATCCATTTTATGTTGTAAGGAAATTACTTTTATTGCGACATGGAGAGGAGGTAAAGGAGAGTAGGCAAGGCTAGAAGCAGAAAGATACTTTGGAGACTTGCAGAACTCCAGGTGGGAGATGGTGGTGGTCTCAGCCAGGGTGGAGTTGGATACAAGTGGACATATTTTGGGGACTGGTTTTGCATCTGTGATCTCAAGAAGCAAAATCCCGAAGGTTGACATGCTGGAACACCTAAAGGACAATCTAAGCATTAAATGGAGGCATATGAAAGAGAAAAAAGAAAAATGGAGATTATAAAACTCTAGAAAAGAAGCATTTGAAAATGTAGATGTAATGTGCATGGTCTTTTGGATCCAGTTCTCCTGGCTCCTCTAATTGATGGGAGACCATTGCACCTGTTGCCCTTTGAGTGTTGCAGGACAATGGAGTGAGGTTCATGATTCTTCACAGGCAACATTGTCACAGCACATCTTGCTCTTCTCCTCCAGACTACTCTAGCAAGCTTGTTCTCTTTAGAAATTTCCAGAGATGGAAGCTCCATTGTCTATGGAAATGTACAGCTCACAAATTTGGGAATCTGACATGCTCTTTTAAGAACTCCCTCCTCATACACTCCTTTACTCTGAGGGCAGCCCCAAGCAGATGTCCAGCAAACATTCAGTTGGACACTTCCTTACAGGTCCCTCCCCACCGACTGTAAACATGGTTCTCTTGGAGACTCTCACCTCTCAGCCTCTAACCATGATTCCTGCATTCTGTAGTCAGCTAAGAACTTCTACCCAGACTTCACTTCTCATTTCCCCTTTACATTCCTCCTTGTATATTTGTGGGTGAGGTGAAGGAGGACAAGGCAGTAGTTGATTTTAGTAGTTGATTTAGTTGATTTAGTAGTTGATTTTAGTAGTTCTTCTCTTATTAAGATGCTCTGCTAACCACAGGATCATTGATTCCAAGCTTCCCCACTTTTTAATAGAAGAAAACAGCAAACTTTTTGAAATTACCAGGTTATATTTCCTTTGCATCACCGTAATAATGGATAATTAATTCAGTGAAAGCAAAAATATTAGACAAAGAAGTGACTAGGAGATGGTAAGCATTTCGGCAATCTTTGTAGATTTGGGGTGGAGTGAGGGAGACTGGTTTTCCCACATAGTCTGAGATGAGTAGTCATGCATACCATTTGAATATTTAAGAAAATGCTGACTTCAGATGACAGGAGACCTTAGGGACATCCAGGTGACAGGAACATGAAGTTCCTAAATAGATGACTTTAACTCAAAGACAAGACATTAGCTTTTAATGCTGAAACACTATATATTTTGTCCCAGATTTGCCATGTGCAAGGAATGGATATTCCCTGGCAGCCTCCACAGTATGACTGTATTGTATCATAATCTGTCAGTGTCCAGCACAGTTTATAAAAGCAGCAAACTTTGGTCTGTGGGCAGAGTTGTTTGCCTATAAGTGGCAAAAAAAACAAAAACAAAAACAAAACAACTCAGGAGGTGGAATGTGGTACATGAGGGTTTTTTTTGGGTGGGGGAGGGGGATTGAATTTTAGAGCAAAACATGTATTTCCCATAATTCTGTAGGATAAAGAAGGCTGATGTTTGAAGGAAGACACCAGGAAATAATCAGTTGCTATTTCTTTGTGCATGGATTCTATGTGGAATTATAATCACAAAATTCCAGAGCTGGGAGAAACTTCCATGCCAATGACCGTGACTGCTAGTGACCCACCCAAAAGCCATTCCCCCTCTTCTGCCTAGCTAACAGAAGTCACGGTGGCAGTGTGCTCAGCTGGAAGAATATACTGCCTAGTCTTCCTTGGAGATAGGTGCAGCCAATGGGTCATAAGAAGTCACTGGGAAGGGCTTTGGAAATCATTTAAGAGGGCAGTAACTTCCTTCTGCCTGGAACATAGATGTGCTGCCCAGAGAGGCAGTAATTATTTTACAGCTGTGGAGATTCAAGCCGTGCAGCCAGGATGATGAAGCAGAAGAATGTAAGGGCCAGGGGAATCCGGGACATTGTAAAACCACAGCATCTGCCCCAGACCTCTTTTATGTGAGAGAAAATAACCAGTGTTGGCTGTATCTTGATTATTAGGAACTGAACACAATCCCTAACTGATATAGTGATTATTTAAAGATTGTGGGGTTTTTGGGCACCTGGGTGGCTCAGATGGTTAAGCGTCTGCCTTCGGCTCAGGTCATGATCCCAGGGTCCTGGGATCGAGTCCCACATCGGGCTCCCTGCTCCTTGGGAGCCTGCTTCTCCCTCTGCCTCTCTCTCTCTCTGTCTCTCATGAATAAATAAATAAAATCTTTAAAAAAAAAAAAGTAAAGATTGTGGGGTTTTTTTTCTTTTTTAAAGATTTTATTTATTTATTTGACAGAGTGAGAGAGAAAGAGAGCACGAGATGGGGGAGCGGCAGGCAGAGGGAGAGGGAGAAGCAGGCTCCCCACTGAGCAGAGAGCCCACGAGGGGCTTGATCCCAGGACTCTGGGATCATGACCTGAACGGAAGGCGGACACTTAACCGGCTGAGCCAGCCAGGCGTCCCTGATACAGTGATTATTTAGTAAGGTTTTTCCATTTGTCTGTAAGGAGGCACAGAGCACTCAGCCTAGTCTCACCTCATTGGTATCCTTGTGATATTATGTGTGTCCAACATGAAAGTATAACAATTCATTATAACATAAAATCTTGTAGGTGGGGGCGCCTGGGTGGCTCAGTTGGTTGGGCGACTGCCTTTGGCTCGGGTCATGATCCTGGAGTCCCGGGATCGAGTCCCACATCGGGCTCCCTGCTCAGCGGGGAGTCTGCTTCTCCCTCTGACCCTCTCCCTTTCATGCTCTCTGTCTCTCATTCTCTCTCTCTCAAATAAATAAAATCTTAAAAAAAAAAAATCTTGTAGGTGTTTCTCTGAGACATGCTTATCAGTTGAAGTCAGAACTTCAAATTAAATACATTCCATTCAAAATCCCATAGAATTTCTTATCTATAGTTATATGGGAGGGATGGGTTAAGAATACAGCTCTCCTGGGGTAAAATCATGAACACTGAAACACAATGCTTCATTCTTTCATTCATTGACGTTTATCGATTCCTCCTGTCATGGTTCGGGTTAGGCTTTTATTTCCTTGCACTTGGACAAACGTAACAGCTTCCTGCCTTTTAAATTTACCTCTGCTCCTTCTATAAACCTTCTACAGGTTAATTTACAATGACATCTTTTTTCCCCTCTGTTTAGAAACTCTCAGTAGATTCCCATTTCTGATTGATTAAAATCCAGACTCATTAGCCTGGAAATTCTTGGATTTTCTATGCACTATTGTTGCTTTTCCGCCTTCAACCCTTTGCTCAGACTCTTTTTTTACCTTTTACTCGCCTCCTGGTTCCAACTATCTCTCAAGGTTCAGGTCTGTAACCAGCCTAAAGCCACGGCTCCCATCTTTCAATGCTGTTTGCAATGAAGGCACTTGTCATATGTGGCCCTTTAGCTGCTTGAGGTCAGTTGGTGTGGCACCTTCTTCACTGAGTTTCTCACGTCCTCCTTCAGTTTCCTTTCAGCTCTGTTTCTGAGTGTATGTAAACATTGCATTCATTAAAAGTTACAATTTATTAAAAGTTACAATTTGGATGATTTCAACTGTTTTATCATTCTAGCTGCCTAACTTGCTTTAGTCCCAAGGGAGAATCAGATTTCTTTGCAAAAAGAAAAAAAAAAAAAGAATATGGTAGGCTAGCTGAAAAGTTGATAGAATTTAACTAAATTACCATTTTTATATAATACAAATTAAACCTTAAATTTAAAAAGTCTCTGAGAGGCTTTATATAAACTACATAACCCTTGCTGGTTTTTTGAACTGATGTTATTATTTTTTTTTAAACCAATGTGTGCTTAATTAAACCCAATAATGGATTAGCTCTGCAGAGGGTTGACAAAAATGGGCATACCAACACATATATTTCATGCAAGTTATATTTTATTGTGGGAAGCTGAAAGAATACAGGGACATAAAACTGGGGAAGAGTGGGGCTCTCAAGTCTCTGCTATTCCTCAGGGAACTGGGCTTGGGAGGTGGGCAGGGCATTTCATCTGTCTGGGGTAAGGTCCTGCTAGGTCTTGCATAGCTCTTGTGGCATTTATTAAGTTTCTTGTACCTCAACATTATCACCCCAAACTCCAGGAGTTACTTTATATGATTCCAACAATTACCTTTAATGTATCACATCATCTGGCCCTAATATCTCGGTCCCCTGTACAATTTCTAGTTCAGATCAGAATTGAGTGACAGTCCTGCAGTTATGTGACAACAGTTAAGAGAGTGGACAATGAGTCAACCTGTGTTTAAGGCTTCACAAGAATTGAGCACCATTAGTTGGCACAGGGTTTATTTCTGTTCGAAACATAGTTACCCTCTCCTGTTCATGATATGTGTTTACACAAATTTACCAATAATATATTACATATATATCCATATACACATGAATATATATTAATACTTTAAAGAAGGTAAAGAATGTTTATCCCAAATATCCATATATATATATTTGTATGTGTATATATATAAGAAAACCATAAGCTACCTGTGTGTGCATAAGCATCACCTTATCTTAATAAGTTATCACATTATCTTCATTATTGTTTGCTCTTCTGGGAGAATATAATAGCAAAAAAGCTACTAATAATGGGGCAGCTTTTTGAGTTATAAGGATGTTTGTATCTTAAAATGACATTGAGGATTAATTTCCCTTATGATCACCTGTTATTGTTTTGCTCAGCCTTCTATATGACAGAAAAACACAATAAGTTAGATTTGATTTAAAGACCCTGATATCAAGTCAACTGAAAATCAATGTATCCTGAGAGAAAGTAATAAATTTGTGAAACAAATTTAGAAAGCATGAGATTTTGTTCCCTCTGCTAAACCTAGAGACTTTAAAGGGATTCACTTGGTCTCTTGACTAATAAGTGGACCAGTTTGTTTCTCTATAGTGCTCATCTCACCCAGTAACTTTTCCTTATTGAATTCTGCTACCCTCTTACTGGAACACAGACCATCTTGTTCCCTGTAGTGTATGTTGCCCTTAAAGAGGACAAAACGTGTTCTTTTGAAGACTATGCACCTCAAAAACATTCATTATCAAGGAATGAATGTGGGCCTTTTAGGCTTTGTTTCACATAAAATTTACTAAAGTAAGGAACTCTGTAAGATAGAGAATTACAGAGCCCAGTAATCATGTCAGATTTTTCCCAGGACTTTGTGTTGGAATTGAAGGGGGTGAGAATGCATTTTAGGGTACAGTATATAAACGGGACGAAACTACAATGCAGCACATGCAAATCAAAGTGGAAATAGAGCAGACCAATTTGCTGTGTGCATAACTTGTTGGAGGTATTCTTATTTGAAAACCTATATGTGAAAGAGAGAGTAAGAATTATAATGGATTCTTATCATTTATTCCAAGGTGGGGAGAAGAGGGATTTTCTATTCACATTTGGAATATTAAGAATGAAAGACAAAATTTCACTTTTGATTTTAAGGGTGGAACTCAGAGCCATTTGGATTTAAACCTTGTTTTGCCAGACATACTTGTCACAATGAAGAAACATATGTGTGCTTCCCACAATAAAACTTTGTAAGCTAAGTAGCAGATTTGTAGAGTTAGCCTTTTTCCTTCCTAATCATTTGGATTTTTAAATGTCTTAAAGGATCTTTTTATCTTGTGTTATTTTTAAAACTGTCTTTACATTCTTATCTTTATCAAGCCTGATTTTTTTTTACATATGAATTCTTTGATCCTATCTATTGTGTTTGTCATTACTACCTATTAGAAACCAGACTTTACTTAAAATACAGAATGGGAATGGGGCACCTTGAAACTTGGGAGAACCTGGAGAAGTTACCTTCTTTGCTGGAGACACAGAAGGATGAGGTGACCGAAGGAACTCAAACTCCACAGCTGGAAGGAAGCATAAAGAGCACTAAATCTAGACCTTCAATGTACAGATGAGAGAACTAAATAAAGTTCTCAGCCATACAGATAATAAATATCAAAGCTGGTATGTTAGAATTATAAAGCAACAAGATTATAGCTGCTTAAAAGAAACACTTTCTTGTCCAAAAAAGGAGCATCTTTGTGTGGTGGGCAGCGACTTAGATTAAGTCCAAACCCCTGAGCTCCAGCCCAGATTGGCCACTCACTGGCTCTGCCTCTCTGAACCTCACATTCTTCATCAGAAAAATCAGTGCTGACTGCTTGTCATAATCTGAAACAGGAATGTACAAAGAGTTTAGAGAAGAAAAGGATTATTTCTCACAGGGAGATAGAGTTTAGGAGCCTTCATGAAGTATTTTCTTTTTAAAGTGTTGAAAGATGGATAAGATTTCATCAGGCAGAGATGATCTGGGTGGGGAGAGTTCAGGAACGCACCCCAAACAAAGGGAAAAAAAAACCAAACATGATTAGATGCAAAGAAAGGGAGAAAACATGGATTCTCCTCAGGGTACTAACAAGAGGTGAAAGACTGGAATGGGTTGGACTTCATGAAAGGAAATAGTGGCAGATAACATTGAAGATAGGTTGGAGCTGGGACACACAAGGTTCCTGACATTAGGAGAACCCCAAAGCAAGAATCTCTTGAGCTAAGCTGGATACCCAAGATGCAAAGATGAGGAAGATGTGGCATATGTACCCAGAAATTTGAACTTTATTCAGTGGGCACTCGGGGAGCTCTAACATTTAGTGAACCCTAAAAGGAGGAATCGACATGACTGATTATGATCTTCAGGAAGATGGCTTTGGCAGCACCAGGTGAGATAGATTAAGATGACAAAAAACTGGAGCCAGGAGACTGGATGGAAAGAACCCTGATATTTAAAAGAGACTGTGGAGGTTGAATCTGTAGAATGTGTGCCATGATATAAGGAGTTGAAATGACCTTGAGGTTATATGCCTGTATGTTTGGGAGAAGGGCAGAGATAGGGATGTCTAAAAGATGAGCTTATCGAGGACAACTGTGATCACATCTTACGTCATTGCCACCCGTGGCTGGGAGTTTTTTCACCATTTGGTTATTGCCTTCTTCCACTCATCTGAACTCTAGTCAGAGAGGACTGGATTGATTGTAGTGAATGGAGAGCAACTGCTCTAGATTTAATACCCCTGAACATGCACAGACATATTACTTGTGACATAGAACTCAGGAATCTGCATATCTCATTCTTACCATATTCATACAAATTCGTGCATTTCTAAAAGGTGGAAATTAATTTCTTCCATCAGTATTCTAAACATGATGAATGTATTCAGTATTCATGCGGCCCCAATATGAATTTATATGGAAATTCTAGTACAATTCAGTAATTAATGCCTGCCAGTTATAAAGGGTTACAATTGGGGCGCCTGGGTGGCTCAGTCGTTAAGCGTCTGCCTTCGGCTTAGGTCATGGTCCCAGGGTTCTGGGATCGAGCCCCACATCAGGCTCCCTGCTTGGCGGGAAGCCTGCTTCTCCCTCTCCCACTCCCCCTGCTTGTGTTCCCTCTTTCTCTGTGTCTCTCCCTGTCAAATAAATAAATAAAATCTTTAAAAAAAAAAAAAAAAAAAAATAAAGGGTTACAATTATAGCACTCACAGGGACTCATGTAGTATATGAAAAATATACAAATAATCAGATAAATTAATTTTCTATACCCAATCTTTCTGATTAATGAAAAATACCCTAATTATTAGGTAATGTGAAGGATGCTAATAAATAGTCAAAACAAAGGAATACTTTATTTTATCCAGATCTCAAAGAGAAACATTTGTTTATTATTACTATTATTTTTTGTTTTGTGCTAAGAACACTTAACATGAGATTTACCCTAAGAGGAATATTTTATTTTCAGATAAAAAGAAATATTAAGGCATTTAGGAGCCTGAGTAAAAATGAAATAATTTATAATATCAATTAAATATTAAATATAAACTATATATCATATGGAATTTTTGACATGATAGACATTTGGGCCAACTTTGTAGTTCTCAGTCTTAAATTATAGGGAAAATTGGGAACTGGAAGAAGCCTTTCCTAGAAATCCCCTACTCCAACCACATTTTCTCTTTGCAAATGAAGAACTGAAACACAGAATATTTTATTTTCTCAGGATTCAGTGACTTACCAGAAGAACAGATGCCCTGAATTTGGAGGGAACCCTTTATTTCACTATTAAGTCAAAAACTATGATCCTCAGATAGTGCTCTGGTGAAGAACTAGAGTGGCCAAGGGTGTTAAATGGTTCTCTGGTCTCTCAAACAAGAGGTCTCAGTGAGGCAAAGTGTATATTGTTCATGTGAATTAACTTTTTTCAATGTAATGGGTTATAAATTTAGGAGCACTAGATTCTATAATCCTAACATGTGTATAGAATCTTGTTAATGCTGTAGGTAACTGTATTATACCTTTTTAGACACTTGGTCAACATACTCGAAAGTAATTTTATAAATCCTACTAAGTTCTCTTCCTATCTATAGGATTTCCCCATATAGCAGGAAGGAAGGCATCTACTATTTCCATACCAAAGAAAGTAGCCTGAACCCAAATGTGTTACAGTATGTCAAACTTAATAGATAATAATGGTAAATTTTAAAAAATGATGGACCCTGGTCATCTCATTGCTATTGACAAGATAGACATTATATACATTCTCACAAATAAGCAATTATATAATTACAAATACCTAAAATGCTACAAAAGGATAAGTTTACAATGGAAGATGGTCTAGTCATTGGTTTTTGCCACTAAACAGAGGATCTAACATGTTACTTGACTAGGGCAGCTCTGGCATTACTTCTATGATGTCTCTGATGTCTCTTCACCGTCCCTAGGCTATTTGTCTTAGCCTTTCTAATTTGACTTATAAAAAAAGGCATCGTGTTATTTCACATGCTAGAAGGGACTCAGAAGGCAGATTTTCTTAAATAGTGTTCTGAGATCAACCACATTAGAATTAGCTACAGTGTTCCTTAAAAATGGAATACCCAGGGGCACCTAGGTAGCTCAGTTGGTTAAGCATCTGCCTTCAGCTAGGGTCATGATCTCAGGGTC
The DNA here is from genome assembly GCF_054177405.1 of Leptonychotes weddellii. Taxonomy (NCBI): domain Eukaryota; kingdom Metazoa; phylum Chordata; class Mammalia; order Carnivora; family Phocidae; genus Leptonychotes; species Leptonychotes weddellii. The sequence continues at coordinate 21,691,708 of NC_138371.1, forward strand.
CTGGGATCGAGCCCCACATCGGGCTCCCTGCTCGGCGGGAAGCCTGCTTCTCCCTCTCCTGCTCCCCCCGCTTGTGTTCCTCTCTCGCTGTCTCTCTCTGTCAAATAAATTTAAAAAAATCTTAAAAAAAAAAATGGAATACCCAGACCCCACTCCGGATCTGTTTAATCTAAATTAGGGTGAGGGAAATGGGCAGCACAATTAATTAATTAGTTAATTTATTTAAAGATTTTATTTATTTGTATGACAGAGAGAGAGCATAAGCAGGGGGAGCTGCAGGCAGAGGGAGAGGGAGAAGCAGGGCTGCTGAGCAGGGAGCCTGATGCAGGGTTCGATCCCAGAACCCTGGGATCATAACCTGAGCCGAAGGCAGACGCTTAACTGACTGAGCCACCCAGGTGACCCTGGGCAGCACAATTTAAATAAACTACCTAGCTGATTCTTACCACCTGCTAAAGGTTGAGGTTGAGGTCCATTGACCAGTGGTTCTGAAAATATGGCCTTAGCCCAGCAGAATCAGCACTGGGAAATTGTTAAAAATGCAAATTCTTTGTTCTCCCCCAGACCCACTCAGTCAGAAACGGTTAGGGGTGGGGCCCAGCAACTTGGGTTTTAATAAGCCCTCCAGGGGATTGTAAAGCCAGCTAAAATGTGAGGATCACTGATTTAGACAGTCCATCCAGTGGACCTAGAAGGAAATAAAGACCAAGGTGAGTAATGGGCTTGTTCACTTTAACATGGGTTCATATTGTAAACAACAAAAGAAATCAAAGTGGTCCTTTTAGAAAACTAATCTTTGACTTATTTAAAACTTGAAATGGACCAAATGCATACTATAACTTCTCTTTCCCTCACATTTTTAGGTAAAGTGAGTGGGGATATAACAGTGGTGGTAAGGAAAGAAGGAATTTTAAGTTTATTTTTTTAAGATGTTTGCATTTTCTTAAAAATCTTTGAGAACTATGTTTAAGACTATTTGCAAAAACAAAAGAGTATTTTGCATTCACTGGAAGAAAGACTCAATTTAAATCTAAAGGATTCTTTTTGCATTGATGGCATGGAAGAATAATTCATATAGTTTGCTGTTAAAAATTAGACTATAAAACGTTCACTGTTATTCAAGTTTTGCATAGGAAGAATACTTGTAAAATATTTTACGATTGCCAATTCAGACCTTAGAGCTAGAAAAATAACTCATACAGTTTGTAAGGTGGTGTCTCGGCCAACAGAGGCTGTGGTTAAAACAAGTCCTCCTCACCTGCAGAGATGAAATTCTAGTCAAGCACATTATTGCTGAAAGTTGGTGTTTTAGTCCCCTGCCCCCCTTTTTAAATACAGCTGGCATCTAACCTGCAATAAACTTTACCAGAGAAGAAAAAGTGAACCATAGAGTTCATCCGTACATGCTCTGCTTCATGTATCTTGTTTCTTGTAATACTCTCAAATTTCTGAGTGTCAATGGAAAAAAAAAAGGTTCCAGGGGAGAGATGGTCCAGCTTTGAGGTCCATATCCTGTCATTGATTTCTGTGCAACACTCTCATCGACTTCAATGGGAGTTCCGCACTTGGATCAATGTCAGGATATGGGCCTTTACATTTAGATGTGAAAGTGTTTTAATAGTGGTTGGCAAACTAGTAATGAATTAGGGTGAAAGACACAAAGAATTGGCTGGAAACTTTAGACCTATAAGCTACCCTTAACTTTTGGAAGAGTTATTATTATTTTTCTAATACAGTGGGAAATTTGCATATGTTGATTTGAGACACTAAGTGTCCCAGTACACTAATTAAATTACTTGAGTCTGTTCTGGATTTCTTATAAACACTGTAGAAAGTAAGTCCTTAAGTGTCCAAGCCATTTGAATTAAATTATCCTGTGGACCAATATGTAACAAAAGCATCTGATTTGCTCTCTTGACTGGTAAGACTCACCTTCAGGAGCTTATGATTCAGAACATTATTATATCCCTTATAATTTAACTTAAAACACAGAAGTTAACTATTTCATCCCTCTTTTTGGATCTAAATCTATTCGGGCAGATAAAGAAAAATAGAATACTAAAAATACATTTTTACCACCTCTTATGGTAATCCATTCTAAGTACTTGGCAGTGATAACCATTATGGAAGATTTTCTTTTAGCAAAGTATATATACATACATCCTAGGGCATCTATCTAATACACACACACACGTGCACATGTAATATATGTGTATTATATATATGTGTGTGTAATATTACATATTGTGTATACATATTTATATATGTGTGTAATCTATTATGTTAGAGGTAAGTTTCTTTTTCCATTGATGAGAAGAAAGAGCATAAAAAGATGTAAAGGATATGTGTTCACAATCACCATCTAAGTGACAAGGTTAATTAAAAATTTCAAATCTTCTCTAGGCCAAATGTTTTATGTCAGTTGACATTTTCTTCACTTGCCTTGTTTGCTAATCATTTTGTGTCTATGCTATCCCCTATAAGTTATGTTCCTACTTGTGTTTATTATGGAGTTTCATTCAAGTAAGTGAAGTCTTAGGTTTCCACTATGAGCATTCCCCAGGCATCCTGTAATTGTAACAGGAAAGCGCCTCATACTGAATTGGGAGCCAAACATGGATTCTCCACTGGATTTAATTACTTCATTAAATCACTGTTCTCCAGGGGCACCTGGGTGGCTCAGTTGGTTAAGCAACTGCCTTCTGCTCAGGTCATGATCCTGGAGTCCCGGGATTGAGTCCCAGGATCAAGTCCCACATTGGGCTCCCTGCTCAGCAGGGAGTCTGCTTCTCCCTCTGACCCTCCTCCCTCTCATGCTCTCTGTCTCTCATTCTCTCTCTCTCAAATAAATAAATAAAATCTTAAAAAAAAAATTTAAAATCACTGTTCTCCAGGCTTTAGTGTGAAGAGGGCTGGTGGTACCTGTTTTCATTTCCATCAAACTAAATGAAGATCCTATTATAAACAGCTCTTTTCCTTTCTGACCTTTGTCATAATCTTTGACTGCATGATCGTCGGTTTGAGAGAGAGGCAGCAGTTCAAGGTGTTTTATTTCAGTTGCATCAAAATATTCATCCCCAATATGCTTTCATTCACAAAGCAGTGTGCAATTTAAGTTATTGCTAGAGCTACACAAGTTTGCTCTTCTGATCTCATCTGCATTCTGATGCGTAGCAACGTGGTTATTTCTAGTAGAGATAGTTACGTTTAAAATAAATTTAATGAGTAAAGGCTTTTGTAGGAAGGAGTGATATATGATTTTAATTCTGTACTTTAGAGCAAAAGAACTGGCACTTATGCTCCCATCTTTCTTTTAAACCTCACACTAAACATTTCAGATTCTTACTGCCAGGCTTGTAGAGATTAGTTACTGGAAGAGCATGTATGTGGGAAGGAAGGAAGGGATAGCCTGTGCCAGGAAAAAGGCAGGAAAGAGAATATTTTTGTTAATGGGATGACTGAGGAACTCATAATGGCAACGCTACCCAAATGTGTATACAGAATAGAAGAAAAAATGTTAATGTCACTTGAGATGTATAAAATGTGGGCATTGTCAAATGAATGTCTTCTTTGTGCATGTAACTGAACACTAGTTACTATCAATCTTTTTAGAAATTGATTTGATTTTTAAAGCAAGGCTCTCTGCATAACTCTTTGTATGAATATTGATAGGTAAGTTCTTACAAAGACCTCTTCTGTAGTTTGAGATCGCCAGCTTCCTCTCCAGCACTATTCATGCACCTCACATAAAAATCACTTGAGGCCCTGGTACACAGAACAGCATGATACATCTCGTAATTGCCATGACACCAATTTTAGGCAAGGCAAATGCCAAATAGCATTCTAGGAAACCATGGGGAAGAGTTGCCAGAGAGAAAAAAAAAAGGCAAACTTGTAGCTTTTATTTTCACATCTTACTATTCCAGTATCTCCATTTACTTCTTCAACATTTATGTCATTTGACTCATATGTATCACTTTACCTGTATATTAAATGGTCGTTCAGTTGTTTTGCTTTGAATAGATTTTGAGAAAAATAATTAAAACTTGTAATGCGTTTGGGATTCTTTCATGAAGAACACTAGACCCAAATAAAACACTGTTATTTTATTGCTTAGAAAAATGTAAGCTTCAGAATAAATTGAACCCATAAGCACTTCTTAAACTTCCCAAAACATTCAGTATACCGTATACAATATATTTATATTAGTAGCAGTACAGATATGAACTGAAAGATTGTTAATGAAAGCCTAAATAATTTTGCTTAAAACATATAAAAATGGAAGACATCTTTTCTTGAAGTGACACAGATTGTGCTTTTAAATTCACTGATATAAAAAGTATTTTTTTAAAATAGCTATTTTTTTCAGGCTCTTTTTATCAATAGGGAAAAAGAAATCTAAAATTTGTTTCTAAGTGCTTTGCACATTGTAGACACCCAAGAAATATTTTGTTGAATAAGTGTTGATTCTGTAGTTATCTTGAAAACTTAGTTGTTACTTAGAGGCTGAGTTAGTCGTTATTATCAGTGCAATTTTAGTTTGTGCTTTCTTGGCTACATACATGGAAAGATTAAGCTTGCTTTCTTCTTGCCTCTTTTTTAGAGGGGGGGTGGATAACTGATCAGTGTGTAAAGCTTTCTTCAGGGTCAGTGCAGACTCAAACTAGTGTCATTTCAAGTGATAATCCAGTGAGATTAACTTCACAAAGAAACAAAACAAAATAGAGCGTGTGTGTGTGTGTGTGTGTGCGCGCACGTGTGTGTGTGTGTGTGTGTGTGTGTTGGGGGAGTGTATTGTCTAGGAAAGAGAGAAAATGTACTTAATTCTCCATTTTGAAGCTGAACAGCAGCTCATAATACAACTTTGTGGGTTGCTGCCCTTGCTACTAACCTCAAAGGTACCGTGCTATGCAAACCAAGTTACTAGGTCTCACTAAGTTGGTCCTATAACAATGGGTGGCATTTGCTAAGTCTAGCTCCACCCAGCCGTTTTCCTGGTGCACAGTTGTGTCTGGGAGCACAGCTGTGCTTTCCCTGAGCCCTCCAGCATTTTACCGTGCAGCTGTAAGAGCTGCTGGGGAAATCTTAGGAGGCAGCTGCAGAGGCTCCTGGTTACAGCGGTCAGCGTGAACCTGACCGGAGTCAGCACTCAGCAGAGAATGGTAGGCCCTTGTATCCTCCACATTCTGAACACACACAGATAGGTACTGTGGAATTTGAAAGGAAAAACTGAGGCCTAGGTTTCTTGTGATAGTGTAGCTACTTTCATTATGGGTTTCACTTGAATCTCAAAATTATAACTCTAGAAATCGCCTTAAGATTATATTAGTCAATGTCTGTATGAATAGCCACGTCAGTAATGTGTGTGGTCTAATTGTATTTGAAGACTGGAGAATTTCTTTTTTATTAACTACTTTAAACAAAGTACCAGTTCATGTATCTTTGAAAATTAAATCATATACTTAACATACTATATATTAATTCAGAGTTTACCCCTTAAATTTCTCCTCTAAATCTCATTTACTCATATTTTATTATTTTATATATTAGCCAAATCCTTTCTCACATTTAGCTAAAAAGGTGCTCGGGGACACTATTGTATGCTCAGTGTCATGCCAAATTTGGTAAAGAATATAAAAAATTAAAAACATTTTGTGACTGCGAAGACCCCAAGATATAAGCATGAAACATGTTAACTGCATTTGATTAAGGCCCAGATTAATGATTGAGAGGAAAAACATAAGAGAAGAACCACCACTGTATGTTCAAAACTTGAAAAATGATGTAATAAGAGAATAGTATTTTAAACATTAGGTCACTACATTTGTATCTTTGGGGTAAATACTTAGTAGTGCAATTGCTGGTCATAGGGTAGCTCTATTTTCAACTTTCTGAGGAACCTCCATACTGTTTTCCAGAGTGGCTGCACCCAGCTTGCATTCCCACCAACAGTGTAGGAGGGGTCCCCTTTCTCCGCATCCTCGCCAACATCTGTTGTTTCCTATCTTGTTAATTTTAGCCATTCTGACTGGCACCCCAAGGTTTATAGCAGCAATGTCCACAATAGCCAAACTATGGAAAGAGCCCAGATGTCCATCAAAAGATGAATGGATAAAGAAGATGTGGTTCATATATACAATGGAATATTGCTCAGCCATCAGAAAGGATGAATGCTTACCATTTACATCAACATGGATGGAACTGGGAGGGTATTATGCTGAGCGAAATAAGTCAGTCAGAGAAAGATAATTATCATATGGTTTCACTCATATGTGGAATATAAGAAATAGTGCAGAGGATCATAGGGGAAGGGAGGGAAAACTGAATGGGAAGGAATCAGAGAGGAAGACAAACCATGAGAGACTCTTAACTGTAGAGAACAAACAGGGTTGCTGGAGGGGAGGTGGGTGGGGAATGGGGTAACTGGCTGATGGGCAAGGAGGGCACCTGATATGATGAGCACTGATGAATTACTAAACTCTACATCTGAAACTAATAATGTACTATATGTTGGCTAATTGAATTTAAATAAAAAAAATTAGGTCAGTTTTATGGAGAAAAAAATAATGTGAAATTGCCATCGCTAGTGGAAAGAGAGCTTCATGAGCAATGATTTGAGGGTAAGGAAGAAATTTGATATATTCAGTAGACAGAGACAGACAGTAGACAGAGGCCCAGGATGCACAGGTAGGGAGTTGGAGATTCAAATCAGACAGGTAAGGAAGTGGTAGGTTACGGAGAGTTTTAAATGTCATCATATTTGATGCTGTGGAAATTAGAAAATGTTAAGGGTTTTAACTTAAAAAAAAAAAAAAAACTTGCCTAAGTTAGGAAAGGTGAATTACATATCTACAAACTCTGTCATCGGGCCAGACTCAAAGTAAATACTTCGCTAATATTGAATAGAATGTTTTTGTTGAATCAGATCTCAGAGAGCGTCCTAAACATAAATTAAATAGTGAATTTAATTGTGTATCTTTCAGGGTTCTAGCAAGACCCAAACATTCAGCTGCAGCTGTTGAAGACATATTTTAATGAAGGTATTATTTACAGAGGTACAGCTAGATTGAAAAGAACCAAGGGTGGTAGGCCAAGGGACCAGGGGAGAGAAACAGTTACTGAGCCCACTTGAGAGCTGGAAGCATAAAAGAGGAGTTGCTGACCATTAGCCAGTCTCAGTAACTGTGTCAGAACTGAGTGAAAGCAGGAAGAAGCGAGAGGACTAAATACTTTAACCTCTCTCTTCTTGCACTCTGACCTGCTATTGGTAACCTTCATTAACCTTCATTGGCCAAACTGGGAGCCCGAAAGCAGAGGATCATGGGTGATGCTTTTTGTAGAAAGGCAGCCTCCCAGTGCACAGAGCAGGGCTGAGGTGGACAGAGAATGGATCTGGAGGCAAATGGAGAATAGTCAGCATGGAGTATGTAAGATTTTTTTTTTCTTTTTACTTGATTGACTAAATTAGGAGAAGAAGATTTTATCTAAAATTTGGGTTACATAAATTGTATTGGTTTTCATAATTTACATATGGCTAATTAACAAATAATTACACTTCCCTTTACTACACCAGAATTCTCTGATTATAAAAGTTTCTTGACATATTATGACATAGTGTGTTAAGTACCATGGCATGAAGTTATGTACAGGACGGTTCACAAGAGGAGAAATTCAAATGGCCAATAAAAATATGACAAGATTTAACCTCATAAGTAATCAAAGAAATAAAAATTAAGAAAACTAATGTGATTCCATGTTTTTCTGATCAAATGGGAATGACAAGAAGAAAGGTGGATTCTTAGACTTGCTTAGATTATAGTCCGACAACATTGTCTTATATTGATGGTGAGACTAAAACTGGTACATTCTTTCTGGAAATTGTGATTTATATCAAGAAATATAACTAAATTCATTCCTCTGTCTTAAAAATTTTTATTTGGTGGAATTTATCCTATGCAAACAGACATGGAAATATGTATGTTTACTTTAGCATTATTGAAAATAGCAAATATTAGAAACAAATAATTGCCCATTTGGGGATAAAAGGTTTCAAATGATGGATCTTGTTACAGAATACTCTAAGTGACTGAAGCTGCTTTGAATGAACGTTAACAAGACAAATGTTAATTATGTAAGTATAAAGAGTACAGAAAAAGTTTATTATTTAGTAGAAAGAAATGAAAAAAGATAAAAGACTATAATGATGAACACTGAAATGTTAACACCAGTAATCTCTGAATAGGGGCTTAGTGATAATTTATTTTTCTTTCTCCTTTTCTGTTTGTTTGTACCTTAGCAGGAGATGTGAGAGTTTATACTTCTCTTTCAGGGCACATTATTATCTTAGTCTCTGAAACATCTTTTCTTGTTTATTCCCTTTATCCCTGACCCTCCCTTCTCCCTCCTGACCATAGGCACTGTTTAGTGACATGATGTTGATGATCTTGCATGTAATTGTACCTTGTTACATACAAGTTGTTTTGTGTGCATGTATTTTTAATTTAGGTAAATGATATTATGTTGTAAACTTTTTCTAACTTTTTAAAAATCCAGCAATCTTTAAAGATCTATTCACATTGCTGTGTTTACATTTGTTTTCTGTTTCTTACTTCAGCTTAGTGTTATATCTAGAAATTAAATGAATTATTTTTATAATCGGAAAAGAATACAAAATAATTTTCCAAAAGTGCTGGATTGACATCATGTAATCCTGCAATTAATCTTTAGCTTGAGGGAAAGCTTTAGATACAGGGGTCTCTAAAACTCCTTTGAATAGTACAGTGTTCAGTTACTAGAAATTTAGACTTAAAAAAAATAAATCGAAGTCAGAATTCTAAACCGTAGCTTTTGAATATTTTATGGACAAAGTCATTAGTGATGTGCAAAAATTAAACATGGTCTAGAGTAGCAGTTTTCAAACATTTGGTCTCAGGAACATTTTTCACTATGTAAAAATCTTTGGGGAAAATTATGTCTACTGATATTTACCTAATTAGAAATTAAAACTGAAAACTTTAAAGTATGAGAATACACAAGTGCATTCATTAGCTGTCAGAATAATGGCATTAGCACATGACATATAGCTTCTGGAAAATTCCACAGAACACTTGCAGTAGCGTGAGAATGAAAAAGGCAAACAATGTCTTCATATTATTATGAAAATAATTTTTACCTTGTGGACCCTTTACAAGGTCTGGGGAACTCCAAAGATCATACTGTGAGACCGCAGATCTAGAGCATTTTGTTCTCTTCCGCTGACACATGTAGCTCTACCTCCCAGTCCCCAGCCCTGAAATCATATATGCAACGGCCCAGTCTCACTCGGCAGGTTTCGTCTCAGGATTATGATATTGTCACCACCTTAATTATGTAATGTTTGCAGTTAATTTCATCTGCCACTTCTCTTACATATTTTTTAAATTGGCAAAAAAATAGTGATATAAAAGTGACACGTATATTTTTTAAAAAATTTTATTTATTTTTAATTTTTTTATTATGTTATGTTAATCACCATACATACATCATTAGTTTTTTCTTATTCAAAAATCAGGAGGCTGGGTCTGACATAGGTTTTTTTAATTTTAATTTTAATTTTATTCTACTTATTTGTTAGCTTAATTATATGAAGTATCTTATAAAGACATAAAAATGAAATCACCTTCCTTAAAACATGAACTCTTTGCCCTTATTAAAATGAATAACAGTATATGAAATTCAAGTTATTTTTGTTCTGGAGGTTACTTCTGGCTTCCTCATCAGGCCCATCAGTAGCACCTTTTCGGGAAACTTATAAACACGCAGCGAGCGGGACTGATACCGATGTGGGAATGCAAGGCTTTCTGCTAGTATGAACACTGCACCCTGTCCGGCTATAAGGAGAGCCTGGGGGGCAACAAGCCTTCTAAGCTATTTGATGCCGAGCACCTGCAGAATTCCGAGTCCCATGGGACTGTTAAAATTGTAAATTGGGGTGAGGGGCCACAGAAAGGATAGGTTTCTTCTTCTGGATGCGTCTGGCCATATTGCTGCATAGGTGCAGGTGGGATAAAGAGAAGAAACCAAAGAAATCTCCTAAAATGGACATTTAAGAGGGACTTATAGTAGCATACAGGTCACCACAGAACCAAACTGCCACTCAAAATGTGCTTTGAAGTTCTCTACTGCTCCTTTCTCTTCTCCCATTGCCCTATTTCAGTCACCTAGCAAAGGATCTCTTAAGAGGCATGTCTGGTCGGGGGGCCTGGCTGGTTCAGTCCACAGAGCATGGGACTCTTGCACTGGGGGTCATGAGTTGGAGTCCCACGCTGGGCATAGAGATTACTTAAGAAGCGGGCAGGTTGTTCACCATGATCATCACTACAGCTACCATTTGTTGGGTCCTTGCTTTATGCTAGATTCTGAGCAAGGGGTTTTCTATGAAAGTGTTGATCTCACCTGCATTTTCAGAACAGCTATGAGGTAAGTTCTACTATTTCCTGCATTTCACATATGGGAAAATTGAAACACAGGGAGTTTAAGTAATTCACCCAAGGTCACACAGCCAGTAAGTGGAGCTGCTAGAGACTTAGTGTTACCCTAACAGAAGGGTTTGTATTTTTAAGGAAGACCCAGGTACAGAAGGTAATATTTTGCCTAAAAAAATTACTTTTTTTTTTTTAAAGATTTTATTTAGTTGAGAGAGAGAGAGAGAGCGTGAGCACGAGCATGGGGGAGGGGCGGAGGGAGAGGGAGAAACAGATTCCCCGCTGAGCAGGGAGCCCGACAGGGGGCTCCATCCCAGGACCCCGGGATCATGACCTGAGCTGAAGGCAGACGCTTAACCGACTGAGCCACCTAGGCGCCCCCAAAATAACTCTTTTAAAGTGGGGTTTTAGACACTTTATGGGTTTTTTGACAGTAAAGAAAAGTAGCTTCCCTCTGGTCACAAAGTGTTCACAAAGCCTCCGAGGACCTGTGGTTTGCACTTACTGGGAAACATCGTCGATATTACCCTGAGACACTGGTGAAGGAGAATTTTCTAAGCACATTTTGTAAAATATGTTTTAAAACTGGAAATGCAAAAATATTTACTGCACTGGGATTCAGAGAGAGTCCAGAACGATAAAGTCAAAGTGGTAACTGTAGTCTCTCAGAAGAGATTATTGAATAGGTTTGAAATTTTATTTGCTTAGAATTGTCCTGATTCCATTGTACGTTTGCATGTAACGTGCATAGCTTGTGTACCAGCAAGCCTTGCCTAAGAAAAAGATGGCTTTTTGAAGTGTGAACTCTTGAGAACAGAAAACGCTATGACCACGGAATTGAAGAGGATGAAATAGTAAAACATTTTAGCCGGCACAAAAGAACAATGCATGGCATGCTTGCGCCACCTTGTGGGAAAATGTATACTTGCACTTCTTTTAGGAGCCTGAAACCATTTTTCACATACAATAGTCCCCCTTTATCAGTGGGGATTCATGTCAAGACCCCCAGTGTATGCCTGAGACTGGATAGTGCCAAACCCTATAAATACTGAGTTTTTTCCTATACAAACATCCCTGTGATAAAGTTTAATTTATAAATTAGGTACAGTAAGAGATTAACAACAATAACTAAAAATAGAACAGTAACAATATACTGTAATAAAAGTTATATGAATGTAGTTTCCCTATCTTATTATCTTATTCCTTATTATTAATATCTTATTCTCTACTGTACTTGTTCTTCTTGTGATGATGTGAGATGGTAAAATGCCTACATGTGAGATGAAGTTAGGTGAATGACGTAGGCATCGTGATGTAGCATTAGGCTACTATTGACTTTTGTCAGAAGGAAGATCACCTGCTTCCAGACCCTGGTTGACCCCCCACAATAACTGAAATCATGAAAAGTAAAACCACAGATAAGGGGTGAGGCTACAGTATTTAAACTTTATTTAAAAGAATTAGATGAGGGGCACCTGGGTGACTCAGTTAAGTGCCTGCCTTGGGCTCCGTCCTGAGATCGAGCCCCACGTCGGGCTCCCTGCTCAGCGGAGAGTCTGCTTCTCCCTCTCCCTCTGTGCTCTCTCTCTCCCAAATAAATAAATAAAAGCTTTAAAAAATAAAAAATAAATAAAAGAATTAGATGAAAGGAATGGCAATATAATTTTAACTACTAGATGTCTGTTATTTTGTTTCCTTAGTTATTACTTGTAATTAAGGCACATTTATCATGCCCCAAAGCAATATTATGTGTTTATATACCTTTTTCTGTTTTGGTAACTTAAATACTACCTCTTCATTTTATAAACTGTAATAGTAAAATACTCTTCCCTGCCCTCCCCCCAATCTACATTTGTGAGGGGGATATTAGCTCAGCTACCATTTAAGACAACACAAATTATTCCACGTAGAATCTTTTATTTTATGATCAGTGAGTAATGCATATTGTTTCAGGGGTTTCAGGTTTTTGCACTTTAATATTAATATACATTTTTTAAAATAATAAGTGTTTATATTAGGGTTCTAGATACCATTCATAAAAGAAGCATCTAAAAAGAAGGCAAAATGTCAACTGATTGATGGAACTTTCAAATTTAAAGATAGCCCAAGCCACAGTTGTCTATTAATTTTGCTTCATTTTAGTCGGACTAAAAATCTATATGGAGTTTAGGTAAAGTATTACATGTGCAGACATTTTCACCCTACCATGTGTTTCTGAATTTGAAACATTTTCATTTCAATCTAAAGGGATAAAATCGACCACACTATATCCAAGTCAAATGAAGAAAGGAACTTTTCTCCTTTCTTTTGCATGTGTAAACTTTAATACCCCTATAAACAATGAATGCTCCTGAGGCTGAGAGCTATTATACTCTGGTCAGATATCTTTTTACAGACATTTAGACATTGAAGATGAAAATAAGGTGATAAATATCATTTGCTCATAATTAAAGGTCCCTATTTAAATGACAATAGAGAGTTCCTCTTCTAATCAGATCATGGGAGAAAATTCTTTAATAAGATGATACTATTCTATGTGATTTGGTTAATAAATAAGCTACAATCTGTTCTGGAGGTTTGTTTTTTTTTAAATAAATTATTGGAGTCATAGCTCATCTTTAATCTCAAGCTAGCCTTCCTCTGTCTACGTTGTTAAGGCAGCATTCCCTCAAGAAAAAGCAACAGCTGTTTTAATATTAGTTTAAATGTGAGTATGAAATGACATATTTGAAAGTAAAAATAAGCAGGAAATGGGGACTATTTGCTGTTTTGAATGTAGAATAATCCAAGGCATCAGAAGTAGCAAAGAAAAACAGTTTGGGAATGAGCAGGCATGGGTTTGAATCCTAGATCGAACACTTGCTAGCTCGGTGATGTTTGGAAAAATATTCAACCTCCTGGAGCCTTGGTTTTCTCATAAGTAATAACAATACAAACACAACAGGATTGCTGAGAAGGAAGAATGAAATAGCATCGGTAAAGCAGTGGGTGCATACAAAAGGAAGAGGGAGTAAGAAACATATGTTTATGAGCATCTAATCTTTCCCTGCAATAGAATAAAAGACTGACACACGAGACCGCATGGGCTGCCAGCTTAAACTCAGTGAAATTTTTGGATTAAAATGGAAATGCAATTGGGGCGCCTGGGTGGCTCAGTCGTTAAGCGTCTGCCTTCGGCTCAGGTCATGATCCCAGGGTCCTGGGATCGAGTCCCACATTGGGCTCCCTGCTCAGCGGGAAGCCTGCTTCTCCCTCTCCCACTCCCCCTGCTTGTGTTCCTGCTCTCGCTGTCTCTCTCTCTGTCAAATAAATAAATAAAATCTTTAAAAAAAAAATGGAAATGCAAGTTTACTTCTACTCAGATATAATGGAGTTAAAGGATTTCAAAGACATTCAAAAAAATTAACAAGTGGTTTGTCTCCTTTATGTCCCTTGCATTTTAGAGCACAGTCCTAGCATTTTATTTTTGATGGAACCTCTGGATGCTTTTGCTGAAATCTGATTCTTAAACTGGAAACCTAGATTCCATATACTTTGTGCCCTAAGAGAATCCATCAGCAAATGTGGTTAATTATATCTCCCAACAATTTTGTAAATTCTTCTCGTTCTCTCATCTGCACTGGTAGGCCCTTTTCCAGGTCATCTTCATCGTTGGCCTGGAATATTTAAAGTCTCCTAACAGGCCCTCTGTCCTTTTATTCTTCTTCCTTTAATCTGTGTGTCCATAGAGCAGACAGGGTTTGTGTAGTTCCTCTCCTCCCGCCCCCAGGTCCTTCTCTTTGCATGTCCTCATCCTTATTCTGACCTACAAGGCATTACATGATTGATCCCTTGCTTACTTCTAGGACCCTGTCCCAGGCCACCGGCCCCCTTGTTTCACACTGGCCTTAGTTCAGATCCTTGCACCTGCTAGTCGCCCCCTGCCTCAGGGCCTTTGCCCTGCACACATTTCCACTTCTTTTTGCATGGCTAGCTCTGTTACATTCTTTGTATCACTTTCTCAGTAAGACTTCTGATCCACCGCTCCCCAATCTAAAATAGTCTTTCCTTCCTTACTCCCACTTTATCTGTCTTAGGAAAAGCACCAGTTATGTACTGGGGATTATTATAGACATGGGGTAAATCAATTAATATGGCAAATATCTCTAATCTCAAGTAGCTTACATTCTAGTACAGGAAATAGAGTACATAGTTAAATTGTATAGTATGATAGCAGGTGGCAAGTGCTTGGAGAAAAATAAAGTAGGGAATGGGGATGAAAATTTGGGGAGTAAAAGTTAAATTTTAAGTAGTATGGTAAGAAAAGTCCTCCCTGAGACGGTGACATTTGTGTAAATCCTAAAGGAAGCAGGGGGGATGAGTCATACAGATAACAGGGGGAAGATTATTTCAGATAAGAGGGGGAACAGTAAATGCAAAGGCCCTGAGGTAGAAGTGTTGCCTGGCACGTTTGAGGAACAGCAAGAGGCCGGTGAGTTTGGAGTGGGTTCAGCTTTTGTCACAACACTTTCTACAATATGAAAATTAATTAATCTTTTTTCCCCCTCTGCTGTCTTTCTTTCTCATTGATCTTTATGAGGGAAGAGCAACTTCTGTTTTAATCTCTGATTAAGCAGGGTCCAAAGCACTCAGTGCAATATCTAACACACAGTAGACAGTCAACAAAATTGTTTGATGAACCAGTGTTTTCTTAGCCCATTGATGTTGAGAGCAAATGACTCCACTAGGGACATGGGTTGTAGGGGGACTGCTCTTGGGTTCATGTATTCCTGTGGGAAAATGTTAGAGGAGGTGCTAGCTGACTGTGCAGTCTCACCAGAAGCTTACCACCCAGGGACAGGTCCTTACTGAAACAGTACAGATAACGAGCTTGGCTGGAGGCCATCGAGTAATAACAAAGGAAATTACATTATCCTGACAATTATTCCTTAGAGTAATTGTAGGGATAGTGATGAAGAACACCTTTGTGCCTCAAAGCTGTTTTTGTCTGTAGGATGAGAATGGACACTTGGTCAGTGCACTTTCCTTCCTGCCTGGGCTAAAGAGAAGCTGAAACTTCCCTGTCCTTTGCCTCTCCATTTCCAGATCCCAATCTCTGGAGACGTCTTTGTCATGTTAGGTTAACACCTGAGTGGGTAGACAATGTGTTTCTTTCAGTTATTTTCTTGTTACTTGTGGATACATGCTCAGCATCATGATTTAATTTGCAGAGAGGCTGGTATTTTTTACTGGATTGTTTTCTAACTTAACATGAAAATCTCAAAAGACAATGCCTCGTGGTGGCAATATTTTAATATAAGGCCAGCAAAGTTATCATCTGGAAAGAAAAAAAAAATCTAGCAATTTGGCTGATGGCTCCTGATGGATGACCCAGGGCTTACTTGATGGGTTCTCAAATCCAAAAATTGGATTAACTCCAATGTTTGGTGATAGATTGGCATGATTGGAATGATAGCTGCAAAGAGCCATCTTTATTCTACCATGTCAGTTTTGAGTAAATATGGAGAGTCCCTCCTAATTTTGCATTCAGGATTAGAAACCCAAATATTAATGTTCTTCTCAAACTTCCTAATGCCATCCCTCACTGATGCCGTGAGTGTTCTTGTCCAATCTGCCTCGGCTCCTCTTCCTTTCCTCGGTCTTGCAAGCTACCTTATTCACTTATACGTGGAATCTTAAAAAGAAAAAAAAAAAATGCTGGGGCAGCTGGGAGGTGAGGCATCCAACCTTGACATTCCTCTGCTTCTCCCCCAAGATTTACCTGGTTCGAGCTCTCTGGTTCTCAGTTTTAGCTATCATCTATCTGTACCTCAGGCGCTCCTAAAACCTGTGTGCACTAGCCCTCCTTTCTTTCTGGAACTCCCGGCCTATATTTTCAGTTAGTTACATGTTTTCACAATTTCACCAGTGTCTTATTTTCAGGTTCTTCAATCCCAAACTGTCCCAGCAAACTTACCATTTCCCTTTTGATCTTTCTCTTGCAACCTTCATTTCCATTTGAAAATATCATTCGCAAACATAGAAAATAATACTAGAAAATAACAAAAAAATCACAGAGTCATTCTTCTCCTTCCTACACATTCAGCATCATTTATTTATTCAACAAATACTGAACATGAGTCATGTGTCAGGGACTTATAGAGGCTCCAAGGATAAAACTGTGAGTAAAACCACCTGCTTCCTGACCTCACGAAGTTCATCTTCTGGACAGACAAAATAATCCCTAGCGAGACATTTTTGCCCTGACTTATCTCTCCATTTGCATCTCCTTCCTCTTTCTTCTTTATACCCACCTCCTGTTGCAGGCATGCAGAACTTTTCACCATATCCTGATCATGTGGCTTTCAGGTTCCTGTTTGGAAAACGATCTGCACTTTTCGCTCTTTGCTGAGCACTGTTTGGAAGACATTCACTAACCAACTCCAGTATCACTCTTTCTTCAAAGCCTTCCCCGATTTTCTCTGCTCCCCCCAGGCCTTCCTTGGGGCTTCACCTACTGCTGTATTGGACTTATACCTTTTCTTGTATTACCCACATCCATAACACAGTGTTCACAATTTCCAGTTCTACTTTCTTTCAAAAGAAGCTGGATTTGAGGTAAATCAAGAGGTAAAAACACTTGAAATATTCCAGTTGCAGGATCCTTGTAGACGTTTATGTTTTTTCCAAGTCTTTTTGCATTTGCATTTCTACTGTATTTCTTTTAGCAGGCCACCTTTATTGAGTTTTTTCCAAAGCAATTAAGTTAATTGTGGTTTTTTTCCCCTAAATTCAATGGTTTTAGTATATTCACAGAGTTGTACAATCATTACTATGATCAATTTTAGAACATATTCATTATTCCAAAAAGAATCCCACACCCAATAGCAGTCATTCCCCATTTGTCTCTAAGCACCTAGCCCTGGGCGATCATAGCTCTACTTTCGATCTCTGTGGATTTATCTGTTTTGGACATTTCAGGTAAATGAAATCATACATCACATGACCTTTGTGTCTGGCTTTTTCACTTAGTGTAATGTTTTCAAAGTTCATTCATACTGTAACATGTATCTGTACTGCATGCATTTTTTGTGGCTGAACAATATTCCATTTTATGGATATACCATATTTTATTTATCCATTTATCAGTTGGATTGTTTCTACTTTTGACAATTATGACTACTGTTGCTATGGGCATTTCTGTGTGAGTTTTTGTGATTAATTTAGTTTTAATAGAAATAACTCTTTGCATTCTTATTTGTGTAGCAGTTAACAGCATGCATAGATTCTAGAGTTAGCTTGTGTTCAGATCTGCAACTTACTATCTGTATGACTCAGGACAAGTTTCCTACCTTCTCTGGGCCTCAGTTTGCTCACGTCTAAAAGGGGGATAATAATCATGTCTACCCCAAGTTGTTGTTAAGTGGATTAATTTATATAGTGTATGGAACAGTGTCAGAAACATAGCAACTGCTCTGTAAATACTAATATATTTATGTAATAATTATTAAATTATTTAATTCTAGTATCAGGTGTAGCAGGTATAACAGGATTGGGAACAAACACAACTGATTCTCAATAAACTAAATTGGTATGATCCCTACCAACTGGGAAGCTGGGATCAATGTGCAAAGCACATTAGTCACTACTTTACAGAGAAAATGGAAATTGTTAATTAAAGTTAACCCAGTGGGTCACTTAAAGGAGGGCCAGTTAAGAAAGCTTCTATCACATTGAGATTGCTCACAAAGACAAGGTTAAAAATTAGGACCTAAATAAAATTGCAGATGAATCCTTGCATTGCATCTTCATATACTTTATTATTTATTTTGTTTCTTCATTAAAAAAGGAAGGAAACATGCATTCAGGAGGGAACTGTATCTAGAAGCGTCTAAGTTTCCTCACGTTAAATAAGACCACTAATACCAACTATATCTATTTTGTAAGATTGTTGTGAGGTTCAGTCAAGATGTGTTGTGAAATCTGTCAGTGAACTGAAAGTTACTTTTTTAACTTCATTGAGGAATAGTTAGCAAATATAATTGTATATATGTAAAGTGTGCAACCTGGTGATTTGACATATATATGCACTGTAAAATGATTACCAAGGTCAAAATAATTAACACATCTGTCACTGCACATAGTTAACGTAGAAAACTTTGTGTGGTGTGTGGTGAGAATGCTTAGGATCTACTCTCAGCCACATTCAAGTCTGCAATATCCTATTATTAACTACATGGATGAATCCGGAGTATATTATGCTAAGTGAAATAACCCAGAAAGAGAAGGATAAATACCGTATGGTATCACTTATATGTGGAATCTTAAAAAGAAAAAAAGTGCTGGGGTGGCTGGGAGGCTCAGTTGATTAAGCATCCAACTCTTGGTTTCAGCTCAAGTTGTGATCGAGCCCCATGTCAGGCTCTGAGCCAAGTGTGGAGCCTGCTTAAGATTCTGTCTTTCCCTCTTCCTCTGCCCTCCAGCCCCCACTCACACTCCGTTCCTAAAAAAAAATAATAATAAAAAATGCTGATTTCATAGAAACAGAGAGTAGAATGGTGGTTGCCAGGGGCTGAGGGAAGTGTAGTGATGTAGGTCCAAGGGCACAGATAATCACTTATAAGAAGAATAAGTTCTGAGGATCTAATGTACAGCATGGGGACTGTAATTAATAATAAGATATTGTATATGTGAACTGAAAATTATTATTTGAATTGTTTTTTGAACATTTGGGCATTTGTTTGATGTATAAGTAGGATTTTGGTCATGAAAGCAGAAGCCACCCCCAGTATTTACTACAGAAAGGAGGTTTAATGATGGGAATCTAGAAGGGCAGAACATCAGTGGAGTTGGACCAATAGTCTCAGCTGCCTGCAGCAACTAACATGGATATTTCTTGGGAAGTTACCCAAAAGCCTTGGGCAAAAACCTCATGAGCTCTCTGACTAGACCATACCTGCAGCAGCTACCACCTGAGAATAATACCTTCTCCCGCTCTCCTGCCTTCCCTCTCGAACACAGGCTTCTTGCACTGAAGGGCTCCAACTCAGTCCTCACCGGCAAAAGAATCCGGAAATGTAGTCAGTAGGCTTTATGCCCCTGCAAGCTCAGAAGCCAGGGGTGATACAGAATGTCAACAATGTAATTTCCAGCAGGGATTGGTAGTTTGAATTTGAAAATATTTCCACCGGTGCTTTGTGCTTGATTCTTGTGCAGGTTTCCTATTTTTCTTATAATGTGTGGATAAGTCAGAGTGCTAGAACAATGAGTGGGGAGCAAAGTTGTGGCTTCTAAGAACTGCATGTACATTTGAAAATTGAATTTGAGTGGCTTCCCTCCAAGATAATAGCTGAAAAGATCAGTATTTTTGGCTTAAGTGAAGTGGAATCTTGCCCAATTTAGTGCCCACATAGAGTTAAAAGAGATGTCACATAATTTTGAAGCATCTTGACATGAAATATTTTGAATGAGGCAAAAAAAAAAAAAAGGTAGAAGGCTCATTTACCAAAAGCAAAGGGTGATCAGCCTATAGATAAGAATTTTATGTGTATTTTTTAATTTATTTTAACATTCTTTTTCAAGAAGGTTTAAAGTGATTAATAATACATTAAATATGATGTATGTAAAACTGTATCTATTTATCTATCTATATGTGTTGGATAGATTTTTTTTTTCCTCCTCCTTTTTTCTCCTTCCCAGGATGGGCCAGGAAAAAGTCCAAAAGACCATTTGGTAGTGCTTGTCAAGGCAGAAGAAGAGATGCCAACTTTTTTAATATAAATCCATCCCAGGACTAATACTTACCTTGGCAGTGTCAGAACTCTAAGTGCCCTGTGGGTCTTTTGACCTAAAAAGCCCAAGTTCATTTCAAGAGGAACTAGGAGAAACTGAATGACTAAGTCAGGGTGAGGCTGAGAGAAAGATCAGGAGGCCTGGGTGGATTGTAAAACAGAACAGAATTACAGATACAAAACACTACAATGTGTTGTCCCAAAGAGTTACCTTTAGACAGTAAAAGAGGGCACTAAACATCCACATTACACAAGTTTTTGAAATATTTCCTGACAGATTTTAAAAATATGGTGCAGTTTTATTAACAGCTATTTTTGCAATAAAACTTTGAAATAGAACATTGATATTTTGTGTGTTCAAAACATCTTTTATACATTGATTGTCTGAAAATTTGAAATAACATAAGCAAAAGAAATGTATTCATGTTCCTGAAATAAATGTATCCATTCATTCCTGAGTCATGGCTGTCTCTAGCAGAAGGGAAGAGCATGTATATATTTCGTCATGCATCTTGAGTACTCCAACCTGGTAGTCCCACCAGCAAGAAGCCAGCAATGTATCCATTCATTCCTGAGTCATGGCTGTCTCTAGCAGAAGGGAAGAGCATGTGTATATTTCGTCATGCATCTTGAGTACTCCAACCTGGTAGTCCCACCAGCAAGAAGCCAGCAGGCGGAACCATCATCCTCCAGCGGAGGAGTTAGCTGTTCTAACCCTTTGTGTCTAAGGGCCCTCCATACAGTCCTCTGAAGGAAAGCATTAGTTATTCTGAGTCTAGAAAGATTTGGGAAAAGAGAGACCAGTTATTACTAGTTGTCTTTCAGATTTATTTATGTATTAAAATAAGAACTCTTTTCACTCCATCATGAATGTCACACAGTACTTGACAAAACCAGAACTGTAGATGAACGTACAAAGTGGAAACTTCCCAAGCTTACTCCAACTCTGATTGAATCTTAACTGGATTCAAATACTGGTTCCACTACTTATTTGTGCAAGTAAGATAGGTCATAAACAGACAGACCGAGTACCTGCATAGGAATGTGGGAAAAGCCAGCTCTTCCAAACATAAGACAAAATTGAAATATTTATAGTAATAGCCAATGCTTATTCACAGTTTACTGTGCACCCAGTACTGTGCTCTAAGCACCTGACATACAGATTAATTCTTTTAACCTCCACAGCAGTCCTGTGAGGGATGGACTACTGTTGCCCTCAGGAAACAAAGGTACCAAGAGCTTATTATTGTCCAAGTCACAGAATGAGTAAGTGGCAGAGCAGGAATTTAGACTCAAGCTGTCTGAATCCAAATCCATATTCAATATCACCTCCCAAATGAAAGAATTGGATATTTAAGGGGGGGAAAAAGTCATCTTGAAAAAATATCTTGATTAGACTAACAATTATAGCCTAGAATTATTTTAGTTTTCAGCTTCTCATGGATTTGCATTGGGAAAGCACTAAAATCTCTGTGTTGGGGAATCTAGAGTTTTTAATTTGACCTTGGACCACTTTTAACGCTGTGAGGCCCTGGGCAAGTCTCTGAGCCTCAGTTTCTTGTTGTATATAAACAAGATATGATAGGGGTGTCTTATAGTGGCATTCAAAAGGACAAATTTAAAGTATTTGCACCATACTTTGGTAGAGTAGCGCATTATAAATACTGGACAAATGGTACCAATCCTAGCTGCCATTTAATGAGTAGTTGTGAGGAGGCAGGCAATGCCCATATATTGTCTCAGGAGACCATAGGGAGGGACAATAGCTACCAAAAAGCACTACCAAATTTACACAAGTTTGAATCCCTCTAATAGGAATCAAACGCTCCTTTCTTTTCCCTGTTTTTTGTTTGTTTGTTTAATTTGTTGGCAAGGCTTATTGCAAGACTTCTGAGTATCACAAAACTATTTAACTTAGTACTCTTCTTAAAAAAATATTCCTCTATGGGGCGCCTGGGTGGCTCAGTTGGTTAAGCGACTGCCTTCGGCTCAGGTCATGATCCTGGAGTCCCGGGATCGAGTCCCGCATCGGGCTTCCTGCTCGGCGGGGAGCCTGCTTCTCCCTCTGACCCTCCCCCCTCTCATGTGCTCTCTGTCTCTCTCATTCTCTCTGTCTCAAATAAATAAATAAAATATTTAAAAAAAAATATTCCTCTATCTCTGGCCCTTAAAAAATAGAAGGCAATACTATCTGCACTTCAGCTTTAAAGAATAGAAACTTTGTGCTAGGAAGTGCAAGTGGGTACTTTAATTCTTTCAGAATGTTTATGTCTGGTTTTCTTATTGCCCAGTTTCAAAAGGAGTCTGTGGTTTAAGAATGAATATGTAGAAGTTTTGTTTTGTTTGAGTGATTTTCATTTACAATGAGATAAACATTTGGTGAAAAGAAATGTGATTTTCTGAAGCACCGCTAACACACTTTATTCCCAACCAGTAGGTATAGATTAATGTAACAAAGGGCAATAATTTTTTAGGTCTTACATAAAATTGAAGTATTTAAATCTTGTTTCTTCTTGGAGTACCAGAAAATCTATTTACCGTAATGAAAACAGTGCTCTGTCTCCTCCCCCAGCACCATACTTAGATCTTTGACATTTGAATTCGCAAGTTAGATTTTATTTTTAACAGTTGTTGAAAATATACATTTTAAAATGCCAACAACTCAGAAGCAATTCCCCTTTTCCTAGCGATTGGCTGGTGGCATACAGTCATATGGATTTTGCCTTCCTCTGACCTAGTGTGATTTGAAAATGTTGTATATTGGGGAAAAGGAATCCCATGATTTTTAACGGGTGAGACCAGTAAGTGATCTGATCTAGAATATGCATGTATGTGGGTGTATATTTGTGTGTGTGCATAGACATAGCCACTCTCATTAAAGAAGCTAATTTGTTGTTTAGTATCTGAAGGAAGAAGATATAAAAGCAAAAAGCTTCCCCGTGAGCCTGTTGAGAATTCAGATGTAAATTATTTCTTTTTTTTTTTAAAGATTTTATTTATTTATTTGAGAGAGAGAGAATGAGAGACAGAGAGCATGAGAGGGAGGAGGGTCAGAGGGAGAAGCAGACTCCCTGCCGAGCAGGGAGCCCGATGCGGGACTCGATCCTGGGACTCCAGGATCATGACCTGAGCCGAAGGCAGCCGCTTAACCAACTGAGCCACCCAGGCACCCCTCAGATGTAAATTATTTCACCTGACAGAAGTTCATAGAAATATAGATGGTATAGAGCAAAAATCAGTCAAGAAAAAAATTGAATTAAATTAAGCACCAGTGGTAGCACATTCAATTGCATTAGGATTGACAAGAGGGTTTTCCTGTGGTTTAATAAAGTACTCTCCAGGTGTCTGTGACCTCCCGGATGTTCTTGCACAATGACTGCAGTGCAGGAACGGGAGTGTGACAGTCCTTCATATTTGCATTAATGCCAGAGACTCTTAGGAGTTAATGAGAGGGAAATGTTAGAAAAAATTTCAAGGTCATTCTCATATATTTATGGCAGTATTTATGCACAAGGTCATTTATTTAGTATGGGATTATATCTTAACAACCACAAGAGTACAGATGACCCTGATTGATATTTTTTCACTTCTCAGGTTTCTATTAGCCTTTCTTTTTATTTTTATCACATCAAAATTTCCATGAATACAGCATCTTTCCCCCCATCGTTTCATTTTCTCTTAAATTGGAAGTAAATGGGAACACATACTTTTTTTTCCACTCTGAGTTTCCATTAGGTGATAAACCTTGGATAATGAGGATAAAAACGAACAAAATGAACAAATGAAAAAAGGAACAAATTGTTCTTAAAGAATTTTCCAATACACAGATGTGTGAATATATCTCATGTTGGATAGTTTCATTCCATTAAATATAGTAGCCTGCTGAGTTTTCTCAGAGTTCAACATCTAGTGATGTATTCATTTGTGTTTTCCTTTTAATTTTCTGATGGAATAAATCACATCAATCAATTTCCTAATAGTGAAAAATTCTGACATTCCCAGGAAAACCTCACTTAGTCATGACACCTGGTTTTATTAATACACCACTGGGTTCAACTTGCTGATTGAGTAGCTATTCAGAATTTTTCATTAGTGGGCATAAGTGAAATGAATCTACAGCTTCTCTTTTTGCAGTATTCTAAAATTAAATTTAGGTTCCAAAATGTGTAAACTTAAGTGTGGAGCTGCTTTCAAAATGTTTCTGTGTTGTAGAATGTTATCAAAATCATCTGTTCTTTGAAAGATGAGCAGAACTTAATGGAATCCGTCTAGATCCAGCATCTTTTTTAATGCTAAGTTAAGCCTTTTTAGACTGTAATGATATCTTCTGAAGAATCCTAAGATCTCATTGAAATGTGTTTTTCACACTTTGGATTGGCAAAAATTGACCCCAAACTTGAAATCATTGAGACCTCTTATTCATTGGAGAACAGTTTCTTTTGTAAGTTGAATATTTCCATGAATTGGGCTCATCAGTTCCCAAGAGGAACTAGCATAAAACCAAAGAGGAACCCTTGCATATGTGCACTAGCAGACCTGGAAAAGAATGTTCATGGCAGTTGGTAATAGCAAGAACTGGAAACAATCCAAATACTCATTAATGGGTGAATGAATAGATAAATTGTAGTACATTCATATAAAAGTGAAAATGAATTAACACACAGAAACTTTGTGCATCAATCTTAGGAACACTAGGTTGAGTCCGAAAGCAAGTACCAGAAGATTCCTTTTTTCATAAGTTCACAAGACAAACAAAAGTAAACAATACTAGGTATACTTACGTAATAAATCTATAAATAAAATAAAAGCACAGAATTCAGAATAGCAGTTATATCTGTGTAAGAGGAGTGACAAGAAGAGATAAAGAAATAACACATAAATAAATGTAAGTTGTTGGTAATAGTCTAGATCTTGGGTTAGATAGTTGTGCTTATGAATATTCATTTTATTGATTAAAAACAAGTAAAATAATAGAATTAAATGAGAAGTCCATGCCTGACAGTGATGTTTTATGACCCAAAAGTGATTAATCCAGTGCTATGCACCCCAGATTTAATACATATGTGCTTATATGTGTGTGGGTATGTGTGTATGTGTCTTATTTCTTCTTCTGCCTCTATATAAGTCCCTTAGTTCTGATCTTTTTCTTTTTCTTTTTCAGTGATGTTGTCTCCTTAAATGCCTTTCAATCTTTCTGTGGCTACTTCTATCAGAATATGTGGGAAACTTCCACACCTATCTAGATCAGCTCTTGAGGTCTCTTGGAAAAAGAAAGATGGTGGGAGATTTTTTTTCTGGTGGGTAGTCTAGCCATGAATATAGTTGAAGCATATTGGAAGATACATTTTATTCTTAAAGGCAAGCAGGGCTCAACAACACAGCTCTCCTCCATGGTTATCAGGTTAGCAGGAACTGCGGTATCTTTGAAGCTATATACTAAGAACAAGCAGGACATGACCCCTCCAATGCATCAAGATGACCCATATTGCTCAAAAGAGTGATTTCCCAAAGCACTTGTGGAGTCTGTTCTATACCAGAGCCCTGAAGGAAAGGCCAGCTTTCTACAAGTATATCTTTAGGTGACTATGCAGCACTATAAGGAAGTTCTAATTTTTTTAGGGTTTGGTTTATGACAATGGTTCTAAACTTCAGTTAAGTGATAGAATCACCTGGGGGATGTTAAAAAAAAAATTCCTGATGCGCATCACTAACTCAGGCTGAATAGAATCAGAATTTCTGGGAGCGGAACCCATGCATGAATGTCTTTTAGATTTCCTCAAGTCTCTCTAATGTTGAGCCTACATTGATGCCACAGCTTTAAGTGTAAGAGCAGAAGATAAGTAGGAGATTTAAAATATCAAATCTCTGTACCTCCCCTTCCCCAAACTACACTATTTTTTTTTTTTTAAATTCTGGGCAGAGAATGATTCTATGATCATAGATCTACTGAAAAGAAAAAGAAGGAAAGGAAAAAAGAGAGATGGTCAAAACTGATATAGAACAGTAAAACAATTTCTTGCTAGAACAAGATTTTTATTAAACAATTGAAACCATCTCGCTGTCAATACACTGCCAATCCTGTAGTTAATTTCTGACTGGAAGAATTTTAGTTCTCAGTGTGGTGTTTCCACATTGTTTCATATTGGTTTGTTTCATCTGATTACCTTATCAATAACAATTAATACTTGGGTAACTCAGGGAATCTGATCAAGATGAGTAATGGGAAAATTCATACAAAGATTCCTGTCTTCTTTCATTATTTTTATTTTTTCTCTCTTCCCTTTATTACCCCAGATCTGTTAGAGTTTAATGATGAGACAGATGCTCGGAAGCTAGAGTTTACTTCTTCTTAATCATAAAGTTATAACAGTTCTGTTTGGGGACAGAATTTAAGCAATATGTCATTTACTGAATTGTATTAATACCAGCTACCACTTAGTGATGCTCACTGTGCATCAGACACCATGCTTAGCATGTTATCTATATTGTCTCATAGTTTTATATACAACTCTGTGAGGTCAATATTATTCTCTCCATCAATGAAGATAGGGCACTGATGCTTAAAAAGGTTATGCAACTTGATCAAAATCAAACAGCTGGTAGTGGAGAGACTATGTAAGAATTGGATCCAGGTTATCTTAACCCTATTCCCTTGCTTAAAATACTTAAACACTTCACTTAACTCCTTTTACTCTGTATATAGAATTAGAATCCTAAAATGGGAAGGGACCTTAAAGAGTTTCTTATCTAACCTAGTGCATAATTACTCTGTGTCTTCCAGCTCTTCTTGAACCCACTAAGTGATGAGAACCTTACTTCATCCTGAGGGAGCTTCTTCCATTTCCAGAAAGTTCTACAGAGAATTACAGTTAGTCAATACTGTACTGCTGTGGGTAGGACCTGGTTCTACTCACAGATGTCTTATGTAATCGTTTAATTTCTTGTAGAAAGGAGGTGTAGTAACTAAGTCTCATGTATAAAATGAGGATAATAGTCACAATAATGCATCTGACATTAAAATGTTGGTGAGGCTTAAATGAGGTGATATATGTAAAATGCCTGGCACTTATGAAGTTATAAACTTATGTGTTAGTTATACTATATCATATATAAGTTATAAACTTATAACTTATAAAACATGTTAGGTTTATTCCATCTAAGCTCAAGTATTCCTTTAGCGCTTTGGGGATTTCCCTCACTACCTCTTTCTGAAACCACAAAAATAAAATTTCAGCAAAACTCTAAATAATGGCTCTAAATAATGAACCTGTTTTAAGCCTGGCTTCCACTTCTGTCTTATCTTTAACCTTTGTCCTCATTTGAGCTCTAATGTGTATGATCAATTCAGTCTTATTTATCGTCCATGTTTGGTGTAGTCCTTTCAGATTAACGGTTTGTTTGGATGGCCCACCAGCATTGGTCCAAGTGTTGACAAGTTTTGCTTTGCAAATCTGAAGCCAAGTATTTCCCGGATCTGAGGCCCTAACAGTGTACCCTGACCTCAGTGCCCTGGGCACCTGGCCTCTCAAATGTTTGAGGATAGTTACTGTATTCCTTCTCTGGACCAAATGGCACTGGTCTCATCAATCAGTTCTTATATGGCCTAGTCCTTCCCCAACCATGTGTATTTTGTCAATGTCTGTCCAGATTTTGTAGTCCAGAACTGTGCAAAATATTCCAAGTGTGTTCTGATCTAGGTAAAGTAGAGATTTTACCAGTTATGCTTAAGCAACCAAATCTTTTAAAGTAAAAGGAAGGTTGGACTGTTCACAGTCTTTTTTGAGTATAACTTTCCAATAGAATAAAGTGTGTGTGTGTGTGTGTGTGTGTGTTTGCATCGAGGCAGAATGTAAAATAGAGTAGTTAATTAGTTAATTCTTTTGGCACTTTATTCTTTCTTCTTCTGTTTTAAAACTTCAGAAAAAAACTTCTTTTGATTTGGTAACCCTTAAATGTTGTTTGATATTGTTTGACAAAACCATGGTTGAAGGATTTTTTTTATAAAAAAATTTTTTTTAAGGATCATTTTTAAAATGTTATTCTACTTTGTCTATTCTTATTCCTAGATATGCCTTAACTTGGACAAAAACTCTACAGGATAAGACTAAAAAGAAACAGTTTCAATTTAAAATTTTATCTTTCCATTCAAATGAAAACAAACTAGAGGTGTGGATTAAGAAATTGTTACCCAAGTTAACTAAATGGAAGGGAATAAATGTGAATTTACTATCATGAAACTTAACTAGTTTCCTGCTGTGTCACCTCAGGTCCTCATCATTTTCTTGTGCTGTCCATCTGTGTGTGTGTATGTAAAGAATTTTAGACATTAACACAACTGTTGTCACTTAGACTTTCTTTTCCCAAACACTAGTATTTGAAGAAAGCAGTCTCTCCATTTTCCTTTTCTTGGCTACTACTAAAAACAAGATGTGTTGGTTAAATATTTTTGTGGTTCAAGGAGCTAACTCAAACTAGCTTATAAGTTAAAAATGGGGGAACTGAATTGAGGGAGAGGAGAGATTGCAAAAAGGATAGGAACCAAGACATCTCCAAGAACATCAGCAGTAGAAAATTATAGCATTTTCTCCAGAGTTTGGTTTCCCAACCATTTATTGACCCATTTCTTTTTTTTTTTTTTTAAAGATTTTATTTATTTATCTGACAGAGAGAGAGAGAGAACAAGTAGGCAGAGAGACAGGCAGAGGGAGAGGGAGAAGCAGGCTCCCCGCTGAGCAGGGAGCCCGATGCGGGACTCGATCCCAGGACCCTGGGATCATGACCTGAGCCGAAGGTAGCCGCTTAACCGGCTGAGCCACCCAGGCGCCCCTATTGACCCATTTCATGGTGATATAAATCTCACAAACTCTCTTTAGAATTTTGAGAATTGTCCATTATTTTTGCATTTTACATGATAAACAAATAGCTTTAAGTAAGACTTTTTGTTATTGTTGTTGTTTTGTTTTTCAGTTCTATATATTGCAGTCATCTCTGCTACTGTGAAGAAATTTCAAAAATTCAGTTAAGTGTATTTCTCTTATATGTAATAGTCTGTCAGGCCTTCCAAGTGGATTCCAGTTGGCTCTGCTCCATACGGTCATTCTATTTTTAATCTTCTGCCCCGTAACACTGTATTGTTTTCCACAAGTTACATCAAAAATAGCCAAAGACAGCACTCATGATTGATGTTTTGAAATCTCAGTTTTCTGTTTTAAAGCAAAAGGAGATCTTCACATTTCTATTTTTTTTTTTAGTTTTTTCTTAGTTAATAAAATGAGTGGTTTTCTTTCTAATAAATGAAAAACTACATACAATCATTCTCCTGTCATCTCTTACCAGTGTTTAATTTCTAGAGTTCTAGAAACATTTGAATATACTTGGTAAGAATGTGAATCAGATAAATTCAGCTTATAATTGGGTTGTCCACATATGCATTTTCTACTTCCTGACTTCTTACTCACTATTGAGCCTACACCCATTTGTCCCTGCCTCTATCATTCATAAACCTTGCTCTCACAGAGATTACCAACAATATCAGTGTTGCACAATCTAACGGACTTTAAAATTTTTGTGTGACTAAATGTTTTGGCACAGTTGACTACCCCATCCTTCTTAAAGCAGTGTCTGTCTTGACATCCTTGTTGCACTGTCCAGAATGTCACCGCTATACTTGGATGCTCCTTGTTGGTCTTCTTTATTAACTCCTGTTCTTTGTCCATCCTCTAAATTTCATGGAATTTTTCCATGATTCCAATTCAATCTAGAATCCTCTTCTTTTCTTACTGTATATGCTCACTGGCTTTAAGTACCATCACTCTGTCTGTAACTCATATCTTAGATTCTTACTCTTTTCTGAGCTCCAGATATAGTTCTAATGATTCACTCTGAATATTCACAGGCGTATCAAACTCAATGTCTTATCAGAAAACAACTTCTCTAGTTTTCCTCATTTTATTAAATGGCACCTGCACTGATTTATACAGGCATTCATTCATTCATTGAACAGTTATTTATTAAGTATCTGTTTTGTGCTAGGTGCTATTCTAGGTGTTGGACTTACAAACTTTACCTTTTCATTTTTCTGTTGTTCATATCCCAGAATCCATCATCAAATCCTATTCAGTCCACTGCTAAAACTTTCTCAAATATCTCTATTTCTTTTTTTCTTAAGATTTTTTTTAATTTGAGAGAAAGAGTGAGTGAGTGAGAGAGAGAGCGTGTATAAGCAGGGAGAGGGGCAGAGAGAGAGGGAGAAGCAGCTCGATCCGAGGACTCAGGGATCATGACCTGAACCGAAGGCAGACGCTTAACCGACCAAGCCACCCAGGTGCCCCTCAAATATATCTACTTCTGTCCATCTCCACTGCCCCCTACCATGGTCTAAGTCACTCAGTATATTTGCTTATAGCAATTATGACCCTCTTAAGTGGCATCCCTGCTCTCATCCTTGCCATCCTATTAGCCATTTCTACATAGAAGTCATAAAAATCATTGAAAATGTAAATAAATTTATTCCATTGCTTAATGGTTCCAACTGTATTTAACATAAAAGTCAAAAAAATAAAATAGTCAAATTTTCTTTCGAGGGGCAACAAGGATCTCTCATTGTCTAACTCTCTAAGTGCAGTTTTCCTCTGGGTACAATGCTCTTACCACAAAGGTATTATTGTTGTATTTTCCCAACCCTTTTTTCATTTCTTTTTCTGGGAAGCTCCCAATTTCCATCAATCTCATCTTCAATATTCACTTTTTTTAGGGATGTTTTACCTGACTTTCAACTTATACTATGTTTTTATTGTATCTTATTCATTTTCTTCATGGTGATTATAAGAGTTTATAATTATATATTTATTTCTATATTTATTATCTCACCAACTAAACTATAAAATCCAGGAGAGTAGAAATCTTCTCTGTTTTGTTTATTTTAGACCCAACATTTAGCATAATACCTGAAATACAGTAGTCATTCATTCTATATTTGCTGAACAAATGAATAACTCACCTTAAATAAATTTACAAAAATATCAAATTTTCTATAATCATCTAAAAAAAGGTTGTATGTAAACATCCATGCTTCCTGGTTTTTTTTCTTTTTTCAAATTAACATTTCAATCTTTATTTACATAAGACTTTTAGAAACTATGGATATAAATATTAAATCACCCAAGCCTGGGTGAAATTTTATTGAGAATACAGATAAAGGGAAACTGAGTTTTTGAAGTCAGTTTCTGAAATTTAGATGAAAAGAATATCGAGCACTAATGAAAAAAATGATAAATTTACTTATCAGTATAGGTTCTCTGCTGACAGATTCATTTCCTATGAAACATAACAGAGGCAAGCTTGGGGAATTACAAAGGAAGGAAAAATACTAATCAAACAGAAACTGTTGTTCAAACAGAATATTAGCTAAAATGATCCAATCGGTTGCTTGAGCCAAATTCTTTTTTCTTTAAGCTATTCATGCCAGAACACAACCTCTTAGAGCATTAAGAATCCATATTACATTCCAAGTGTTTGCTCAACAGATGGGGGGATTTGAAAGATATATTCCATGGAAATGGGATGAGAACAAGGAAGGTTACCAGTTAGTCACCAGCATTAACACAATTTACTCATAATGGGGCTGTATTTCTCAGGGTAAACATTATTTATTTGTATCCCAGGGCTGTTGTTTGGCTGTTATATGAATCAACCTAAAATATAGTAAGTTCAAATTGCTGGATCTTTGATTTCACCATTGTTCAAGATTATGCCATGGAATGCAACAGAACATGCAGAAATTTTCCTGAAAATAAGAGTACAAAAAGTCAAAAAGCATACCCTCATGGAATGAGTCAGACACTAAGCTTTGTTATTGTACTTCTCCAGTTACTTCAGATGATCAGAAGTTCACATGGGTGATAAGGGACACAAGTTTAGGTCTTCATTTAAGACAGAATCATTGCCTCATTAGAAAACACAGTAGCAGATTCCCCTGCAACACATCTCTGGCAAGGCTGGGCCAAGTTCCTTCCAGGGTTGGGAGGACTCCCCCAACATGATGGCCCCTGGCTGCTCCAGGACACCAGGGTGCTCACTTTCACCGGGATGGTGCAACCCCACTCCTGCCCAGCCACTTGGCTTCTAATCTCTTGCATGCCGGTTTCATGAAAGAGTAGAACTTTTTCGATAAATGAAAGTTAAGTATTAAGAAATGCAGTATCATTCACCATATTAATTAACCTTATTCCTAAGGCCAGCATCTTATTTAATGGGAAAAGACTGGTGGCATTTCCACTAAAATCAAGGCAAGGATGCCTGGTCTCCATTTCTGCTCTCCACTGCCATAGAGGTATTATGTTACCTCCGGCCCCCAACCCCCAGAACCTGCAGCTCCTCTGGTCTCCACCTGGCCCTGGGCCGGCACCAGGGTGTCCAGGCCACCCCAGGCCTGAGGCCCTGTGCCTCTTGTCCCGACCAGTTGCTGGAGGCCCTTACAAGCTGCTGTGTCCATGCCCTATGCTTCCTATTTTTAATTAACAGTCCATCGTGAATATAATGTAATACACATTTGACCCTTGAACAACATGGGTTTGAACTGTGCGTGTCTACTTACACATGGATTTTTTACATTTACTATAAATGTATTTTCTCTTCCTTGTGATTTACTTAATGATATTTTCTTTGCTCTAGCTTGCTTTATTGTAATAATACAGTATATAATATATATAACATACAAAATATATGTTAATAAACCGTGTTATTGCTTCTGGTCAGCAGTAGGCTATTAACAGTTAAGGTTTTGGGGAATCAAAAATTGTAGATGGATTTTCAAATGTATGGGGGTTAGAGATACCTAACCCCCATTGTTCAAGGGTCAACTGTATAGTTAAGAATAAAAATAATTTTAAAAGTGTAAAATAGTCAACCTACCATGAAAAAGGAGTGATGAACTGACCATGGGAAGACCCATGAACATGGTATTGGACCCCCACTTAAAGCGACAAGGTTCACCTGGTAATTCTTGAACTTCTCAGTCATTATGGCAGGCATATGGGACCTAATTCCCTTTCTATTTTCCATTCACAAAAGTTTTTCAGTTGATTTGCTTGAATTTACAGTCATATAATTATGTCTTCTGAAATAATTTTGCTTTCTTTCCAATGTTCATAATGCTCCATTACCACACCCATCATTTCTGATTTATGAGAGAATATTGACTTTCTTGAGCAACTAAACTCAAAGTCTCTAGAGATCCTATGATAAAATCAATTCCTTTAGGACATACTTCAGAATCAGTTTTTCAACTACTTAAATGGAGCTTTTCTTTTCTTTTTTTTTTTTTTAAAGATTTTATTTATTTATTTGAGAGAGAGAATGAGAGAGAACACATGAGAGGGGATAGGGTCAGAGGGCAAAGCAGACTCCCTGCCGAGCAGGGAGCCCGATGCAGGACTCGATCCTGGGACTCCAGGATCATGACCTGAGCCGAAGGCAGTCGCTTAACCAACTGAGCCACCCAGGCGCCCTTTTTTTTTTTCTTTTTTAAATAAAATCACATTTACCAAGTTTCTACTCTTTATTTAGTATATGTTGACTGGCATAATCTAAAAAAATGGGAAAGCACAATTTCTGTTTGAACTTACGGTTTATTTGGATACAATTTATTATTTTCAAATGGCCCATTTGAGTTTCATTGGCCTTTTGTATTTGTCAATTTAAGAACACAAAGATGGTTTCCCGGTGAAAGGAGAGAAGTAGCAAAGAAGTCTAATTTGTGAATTTCCAAGGTAAAATCTTTTTTAATTCTAGGAAAAAAAATGAAAGTAAATGGGAACAAATATACAATAAATGACATACACTTCTTAAAATTTGAGGTTAATAAAATTTCTTTTGAATAATGAGCACAGGAATGGAAGTATTTAAGGAAAACTGTCAATTTTTAAGAATGTTCAAACACACACCACACACACACACACACGCACACGGGCACTCACACAATTTGGCGCCCAGGTGTCATTTTTTTTGATACAGGTGTGGCTGGAGTGATTATCAACAGCACTGGCTTCCATTACTGCTTAACTAAATGGGCAATCTTTTCAGGTCTCCATCTGTTATTGGCAGGACTTTTCTTTCCCTGAAGGGAACATTTGCTTGAGATGATTAACTCTGTGTTTAAATACTGTTTGCCATTGAAATCTAAGTACCACTGTCCCTAGCAGTTCAAGGTTTTGTCATTTTAGACCTGGCCTTATACTTACTTCTACTTATCTGGAACTTCTCTCATGAAGCAATGAACTTTGTCATCATATTTATCTTTTCCTTAGACTATAAAATCTTTAAGGGTAGTGACCATGTTAGTTTCATCCTTGCATCCTTTCCAAGGCTTACCAGGAGGTCTTATTTGCAGAATAAGCACAATAACATTTTTTAATTTTTTCTGTACATATCTTGTCTCTGGAACTAGTTTCACGATGGCAAGGACAGTGACTTACATTTGTTAAAAACTTGTCTAAAGCTCCCTTTCAGCTTTACAAAGTGTGGTTCCTGTAAGACCAGATGGGCTTCCATTATGTATGGTTATTTCCCATTAAAAATCCTGTGCTGGAGGTTACTTAACCTCAAGCCTTGCTGCAGAAACTTACTTCCTCTATTTACTCTTGCTGTGGATCCTGACCACTGCCTTCTGCTCTTATTTGTTGGCCTGATGTGCTCTGATTTTTTTTTTTTTTTTACTTTCCAGCCACAGTCCACTTGACCGAGTATTTATCTTTCTCAGCCCAAGCTAGCTTGAATTGTCATGCCCGAGCTGGAACACTCTGGCACCATTACTGTGGCTTTCTCAGTCTTCACTCCTTGTCAGGGCTTTCCAGGCTGAGAGCTAATTAGTCTGACTCAACCCCTGAGTCAACCACCCCATATGTGCTGACTGCCACAAAGTCAATATCCTTGCTTAACTCACTAAGTAAATGGAACTCTCAGTGCCCGTTTTCCTTCTGTCCCCAACCCTGCCTCACACTGGGTTTTGTGACACACTCCAGCAATTGTTTAAATCACCAGCACCTAACATAATGCTATGTTACAAGATACTATACAATGCTACAAGATACATTCAATACATTTTAGATACAAAGAGCAAATGCTTATTGTAATGGTGTGGAGGCTATTAGGGAAACCTTCTTCAACTCCCACCACCAAACTCCAAATAATTTCTGTCATTTACCTGTGCTTTTTTGGGTGATAATTGTTTTTATTTCCATTTTTGGTAAAAAAAAAAAAAATTAGTTCTGAACTCCCTAAGCACACATTTATAAATAACGGACATTGTAAATGTTTAGAAGAAAACATAGCAGAGTTGGAACCATTGGGCCATTTTTTAGCAACACGACTTTTTTGGGGGTGGGGAGTTTGCAGAAAACACTGTGGTTACCCATAATTTTTCAGCCAATTTTGCCCTCATAACTTCTATGGAAATATACTCTTGATAAATGAAGAAACATACTGTGAGTGGATTGGGGTTAGGGAGGGCTGCTCTGACCACCCCAGGTCACAAAGAAACAGACCACTTGCTCCGGAGTCTCTGCAGAGCACCCGCTTATTCCAAAGTCAGCTTCCGGTATCATGTGGTACACACATCCAGAGAGTTTTTAGATATACTGTGTGATGACCTCAAATTTGGAGTTTGCTGAACTGTCAAGAGTTGGGATTGATATTTAAAAAGTGATGCATTTGAGTCCCAGAAATTTGATGAAAAAAAAAATCAGACCCAGAGACCTGAGGCCACAAGAGCATATAAGGCCTTTCTCCCTGGGTGGGAATAGTAGGGAGTAAAAACCAAAGGTAGGGGGAAAATTCAGAAGTAAAAATTGAGGGGCGCCTGGGTGGCTCAGTCGTTAAGCGGCTGCCTTCGGCTCAGGTCATGATCCCAGACCCTGGGATCGAGCCCCACATCGGGCTCCCTGCTCAGCGGGAAGACTGCTTCTCCCTCTCCTACTCCCCCTGCTTGTGTTCCTGCTCTCGCTGTCTCTGTCTCTGTCAAATAAATAAATAAAATCTTAAAAAAAAAAAAAGTAAAAATTGAAGGGACAGGTATCTAGTAGTTTACATTGAGTTGATTACCCCACAATAGTCTCTTGATACATTTCCCCAAGGGTTATTGTTTCTGCTTGGTTTGGGTCAGCAATTCAGGAAGCTATGTTTCCCTTTATGAAAAAAATGAAAAGAAAAATAAGTGCTTTGCATCATGAAGGTAATGTTAGTGGTTCATCCAGCATTTGCAGTCATCCCAGGTCCAGGTAGTGGGGCAGTGGGGCGGCCTGTGGTTAGACTGTGTTCCTCTGGAGGACCTGGTCCAGTAATTGGTTTTGAAAACTTTGGCATGGAGTTTGTTATTTTGTAAAAAGCATCACCCTTTTCTTTTGTTCATGTGTGCATGTGTGCATCTCCTTCTCTGAAATCTACTTTTCTTTGGGCTTGAACAAGTTATCACTAACAAGATAGGGAATGGTAAACTGCTTCTATCCCCAGGCTCTCCTTGCATCTGGCTTTCTTCTCCT
Source organism: Leptonychotes weddellii (assembly GCF_054177405.1). Lineage (NCBI taxonomy): Eukaryota > Metazoa > Chordata > Mammalia > Carnivora > Phocidae > Leptonychotes > Leptonychotes weddellii. The sequence goes on from NC_138371.1 coordinate 21,728,476, forward strand.
GTACCATGTACCTGCGAGAAATCACCTGAGGTTTACAGACTTCCAGCACTACCTGCAAGGCCAGCATCTTCCTGCAAGGGTTTGCTGGCACTCAGAACAGTTTTCTGATGGGTCATGGTCTCTGTTCCCTTAGGGATGCTGGCTTGGGGGTGTTGGTTTGGGCTTGATCATGGTGGGGTCCTCACTCTTCTTGCATTCCTTTATTTTTACAACCAAGTCACAGCATGTATAATCTCCTGCCATGTAACTCCAGCCAAGAATGTGAGTGGACAGTTGTTTGGCATGACTGATGGTATCACAGTGAGTTTCATGGTCCTCGCTCCCTTTTCTTACAGCGACCTGTTTAGTTCCCACAACTGCAAATTCTGGATGTTCCAACAGAGGTGAGCCACTTCAAGGACATGTGGCAGTCACCAAGTGCACCGCCCCCCAAAGATGGGTTTTTCTTCAAGAAACTTTCTTGCAAACCTGGATTCCATCACAGGCTAAGGAGGTTCTCGTCTCCTTCCCTGAGCTCCTGCTTCATGCGCTGCTTTACTGGCTCCCCTATGTGTTTGTGAGATAGTTCGCTGGAATCCGGGTCACTTGAGACACAGTTTTCTCCTTCCAAATGAACTTACTTGGGTGGAGTTCTAAGTCCAGTGCTAAATTAAATGCACTAAACATTAGCTTAATCCTCTAGTAAATAAAATGTTCAGAGGAGTATTTATTTTATATAAGTACTATTTTCTTAACTTGGTTTTCTTCTTATTTATCATTTTCTTGGGCAGATTTTTTTTTTTTTTCCGTTCGCCGATCTATTGCTTTTTCATGTTCAACTTATCCACTGAGACCGCTAAGTTTAAAGGATGATATTTCTTTTGGTTTGGTTCTGTTTATGGCACTCTTAGAGAGATTTGCAATTGCTTTAGTTTTCTCTACCTAAAATTCACTTTCTCTCTTTACCTAAAGGGAAATCATTCTTCATATGTACCAGAAAAGTTCTTCATATGTAGGGAGAAAACACTAATTTGATTTTGAAGATTCCTTAGGAAATGTGTTCATTGATTTATTGGTAACCTGCCAAATCCAGCAATGCTAATCCCACATTGTAGTTATAAAGAGGTTTGTTAAAGTTTTTCATCTTAAGGAATTTATAATCTAAGGACAATGACTTATCCAAGTGTCTATAATACAAACTATATTAAACACTTCAGTTTATTTTTCTAGAATTTATTTCATTTTTTTCCTATTCCTGTCTCTTAGAAAAAAAGTCTTCCTTGTCAGTTTTTAGAGGAATATTATGTGGAAGTTAATTTACATTAATAATAGTCTCTAAATTGAATTACTATTAATGATTTTGCCTGCATTTAGTTTTAATTTCCTGTAATAGACTTCACTGTTTTCCAGAACTATCAATCATTGGTATATTCTAAAATTTATACTACGATAGATAATGCCTATACACTAGTAGGGAAAAACTTGGGATTTGAAAACCAGCTCTTTTGACTTACAATTAGATTTTCCCACTTCACCATGGATGCTTTTCAATGCCATATTATGCCCCAGAGTAGTGGTCCTTGATATTTTTTGGTAATAGCTCCTTTGCTAATGTGATGCCAGTTACGGAGATTTTTTTTTCCTCAAAAAAAAGCAGGGGTGCATGGGTGGCTCAATTGGTTAAGCATCTGATTCTTGGTTTAAACACAGGTCATCATCTCATGGTCGTGGGATAGGGCTCCGCACTGAAGGTGGAGTCTGCTTGGGATTCAAGGTTTCCTTCTCCCTCAACCCCTCCGCCACCCCTTACTTGCACTCTCTCTCTAATAAATAAAATATTTTTAAAAAAATGCATATGTGAATATACACTTAGAATTTTGCATACAATTTCAGGTCTGTTTTTAGACACTCTAAAGCCCATCCGTGAACTCTCTCGGAAACTTTGCTATAAATTCATGTAATTGGGATCCTGGGAGGACAAGGTGGAGCCTGACATTAGAGAGCCCACTGAATATTATTTGAATCACAATTCTTCTACATAAGTGCCAAAGAAATGATGCTAAGGGATCAGAAATGGGATCAATTTGAGATTTATAAGACAGGGGAAAAAGAAGGAATAGTCAAAAGCCACACTAGAATTATTTGTAAAGAGATGTGACATGTGATACATTCTAGAGATGATAAAGAATAGAAGAGATTATTTTTGAGAAGACAGATTTTCAAAGCAGTTTTTACTCTCAGTAATTCAGTATCCAATGTCGATATTAGCAATACAGCACTGACTGAAGTGAAAAGAGAAGGTTTTTTGATCACAAAGGAGGGCATTTAAAGCCTTCTGTATCAGTGAATCATTGAAACCTTTCAGAAGAGAGAGATATAATTAGTGGAGCAGTAATAAAATTTCACTCTTATCAAAGCTTGCCTTTGTTTAACATTTAATGTTCATTATGTATTACTATTTGAAGGATCATTGGATTTATTTAAGACATAAATACAAAACTTATTCCACTACTGTCTCCATAGATAGTAAGGACCCACGGATCTCATCACTACACATCCAAATTTCAAAGATTAATCATGCAAAAAAAAAAAATCCACAACTTACCAGTAGCTTTTAAAATATCATTCATTAAGTCATAGCTTATATTGTCATAGCTTCTGTATCAACAATGTAATGTTTTTCACTAGAATAGTACAAGTCTCATGTTTTTAACTGTTAGCAATTTGGTTACCTTTAGTTTGGAAGCTTGAGGTGAATTTGAATTGTGAAAATTTACAGAAATTTATCAAATGCTCCTGATTTTAACCAAAGTATATGCAGATCTTCCATACAGAAATGACACTTAAACCAAGTTTTGTAGGTTGTCATGACAACATGAGTATATTCCTTGAGGAAGGATTTGAGCTTGATCATATTTGCAGTTGTCCTGGCAACATGACAATCTGACCTCGTGAATAAGATGTCACTTACTTTTCCAGTTAAACTGGTTTTAAGTTGATTGGACTTCTGGTTAAGATGATTGGACATATATATATAATCATATATATCATATATATGTGATTCAGAAAAATGGTCACTGTTTTGAAAATAGACACAAAATAAATAACATTTCAGAAGCTGAGAAGAGAGACAGATACATATCAAAGTAGGAAAAGAGATGTGAGAATGAGATTGGGAAATGGAAGACAAGGAATGAGAGAGGGAAAAAGGGAAAAAGCAAATAAATGTGGAAAAGGAGGATGGCATTAATAAGTCAAAGAATTTCAGTGTATCATTGCTGGATAGGAAAGTTTGAACATGGGAACAGAAGAGAGAGTTGCTATGGAAACATTAGGGCACCTTGATTGAACAAACAGGAGTGCCCTGTTGTGTTGTAACTACGTTGTTGTTATTGTCATTATTATCAGGAACATCAGATGGAGTGTCATTCTAGAATCACACCAGAAGCATTTCCAGGTACCTGACAGAGGAGTTTTGAAGGAAACAGCTTCAAGCTAAATGGATTTGGTACAACAGAAACAACTCTTTATACAATATCACTTTCATACATGGACAACTACAGATAAATCTCACATCAATCAGAGCAGCTGTGAATATAAATTTTAGCTGTAAATGTTAATAGTTACTGCTTCCAAACTACTTAGATATCTACTTAGGTTGAAATATGAATTGAGTGATTTTACTTTCTTCAAGGAGTAATTTTATATGAAGAACTAGGAGAAGTTTGATAAAATGAGACAAAAGTAAATGACATAGTGTAGATTTCTGGTGTGTGTTTTATTTTTTTTTTAAGATTTTATTTATTTGAAAGAGAGAGAGAGAGGGAGTGAGAGAGAGAACAAGCAGGGGGAGGGGCAGAGAGAGAGGGAGAAGCAGGCTCCCTGCTGAGCAGGGGGCCCCATCCCAGGACCCTGTGATCCTGAACTGAGCCAAAGGCAAACACTTAACCAACTGAGCCACCCAGGCACCCCATGCCATACTTTTAAATCAGGACTTCTTAACCCTGGTTCCATGGCCCAGAGGTTTTTTGGTTCAATGAAACCCTTGAAATCAAATGCCAAATACGTGTGTATGTATATGACTATGTGCATTTTCTGGGGAGATGACCCAGGATTTTATTGGATGAATAATGACCTTCAGAACATCACCCACTAACGAAAAGTTGTGGGTAGGTGGAAAAAATCGTGAAGAGAAAGAAAAAGAGAAAGATGGCCAGGATTTTCCACTATGTGAAAGGCAGCCATGGGAAGGGACTCTTGGTTCTTGATAATACCAGTTACTTTGAAGCTATTAGTGCGCAGTTGAACCATCCTTGGAACTGCCAAGGATAGAGAGACTAATAGAGCAGATGGCTCATAGTACTTATTTAAGAAATAAGTCACTAAAGCATGGTGAAAGTCATCACCAGTGAACAAAACAAAGATCTCTGCCTTCCTGGAGTTTACATTCTAGCAGAAAGGAAGAGAACTACAGATGAAAGTGTAAGATGTGGTAACATTTAACTCTTTAAGAATTTTCAGTTTTCTCAGTGCCGGCCAGGGAGTAGATGCTTATTTAGGGCCTGTTTGCAGGGGCTTCTTGAGGTATACATTAATTTAGGAAACATTACTTTTTTGCCTTTGCCTTCTAAAATATGAACTCTGTGGGGGACTTTTATGTATTTCATTTGCTGCTATATCCTGAGCACCTGGAGCAGTACCTAGAACTTAGTACACACTCAATATTTATTTGTCTGTGAATAAACGGATGTTCTAAGGGTCAGTGTTAGGTGTTGGGGATGTAACAATCACTTAAAACCTCATAGGTATAAGCAAAAATCATTCACATCAACTTTGCCATCTCCATGCCTGTTGTCTAAAGCAAGAAGGTCTTCGTTTATTAAGAAAACAAAAACAAACGACATAAAACAAAATGTTTGCCTTCCAGCTCGATAGCAGTCCAAGATAAGTATTTTCTCCATTCAGCTCCTGGTTAATCTGGCTAGGTCTGTCAACATTAGAAATCGATAGATCAAAAGATATGTCCACTATTCACATCAGAATCTTTCCCCTTTCTACTTGACCAATCCATTCAAATGCTGCATGTCCAGACGGTATTACCATGGCCAGCTCTGAAGCTGCCGGGTTGAACCTCAAGCATAGTACCCACAGGTATCACTGAAGGGATATTTAGAATTTGCACACACTCCCTTTTTGTATCATTTGCGTCCCTGATAGCACGGCATCAGAATTTAGCTCATCAGAACTTAGTCTGTTTCAGGTACAGGAGCATGTATTCATGTTAGCATAAATCATTATTGTTTCCTGTATCACCTCCTATGTCCCGGGAGTGGTACAGGAACACTATTACTCAACCCTTACAACACCGCTTTCTGACATGTATTATCATTCCCGCTTTACCAGTGAGAACAAACAAACAAAAACAAAAACAAAAAAACAAAACTTCAGAGGAAAAGTTATCCCTTGTGACAAAGTGAGAGACAGACAAGGAATTCCAACACATGCCTGCGGACTCTAAAATTTGTGTACATTATGCTTTGGTAGGATGCCTATGAAAGCTCTGTGACTTCATCTAGTTGTGGAGTTCATTAGTATAATTCTCTTTCAAAATCTTAGCCTTCACCTCATTCCACCAGTCTTTATTCCCATACATGCCTTGTCCAACATGGTGCCTTGGTAGACAGCACAGACCCGGGCTGGATCTGAGCTGTTGCCCGTGGTAACATGCTGCATCGGAGACTGGGTTCAGTTCAGATGTCAAATCACCCTGGAAACACCCTGGGGAGACTTTGGAATTATTCATAATTACCACAAATTGAAAGTGATGAGAAAATTGGTGTTATTTCCCTATCAATCTCTAGAAAGATTATTATGCTATCTACTTACTACCAGGTTTTTTTTTTTTTTAATTTTTACTGTGAAAATTTGTTCCATAAGCATCAACATTAATTCCCAATCTTTGTTTTGTAACACTCCCGTATGCCTCCAGTTATTTCAAGGTTTTCAGTAAAATTCTTAATTTCCTAACGATATTAAATGTAGTTAAACTTTTTAACTTTTTATTATGGAAGAACTCAAACATATTCAATAGTAATAGAAGAGTAACGAACCTCTATGTACCCATTGATCCAGGTTTGACAGTTACCAATAAATATCAAATCTTATTTCATTTATATTCTCTCCCACCCCTCCCCCATACCCACCTCAGGAGTATTTTATAGCAAATTTCAGATACCATCTCATGTCAGCTTGATTAAATATTATTTAAATTGTAATGTCATAGGAGCAATTGGACAAAGAGAAAAATGAGGAAGAGAACATAGGAATAATACAAAAAAACCCAGCAAAATGCAGTGAAACTTCTTGTTTTTATTTTGCTCCAAGGAGACAAAGCCGTGTATCTTTTATTCATTTTTACACCAGTCAATACTTAATATATACTTTTGATGATGATTATGATGATGATCACTTCGCTAAAATGTGTAGCAAATAATTCCTGAGTGGGTATCAGACATTGAGGGAGATAGAATAGATTGTAGCAATCCCCAGATGGTAAGAAATTGGGAATCAGTGATAAGTTTGCAATATAAAGCACTATTGTGTTTTCTATTACTGACCAAAGCAAGGGGGCATTTTCTTATAGTGTACTGGGGGATATGTTCTTGGCAACAGAATCTTTTTTTGTACTATATATTATATTCAAGATAACCTGTATAGCATTCAAACAACTCTGACATTAAAACTTCTTTACTGAGACTGATAAAAAAAAACTTTTTAGATTTTTTTTTACTTTTGTATTTCTCATCAATAACTACCAATAATAGAGCTGTAACTTTATAATCGCTTTTAAATATCAAGTTATTGAAATACTTTTAACATGCATTTGAATGGTAATAAAAATACCCTATCTGCATTACAGTTCTTATTTTTTTTAAAAGATTTTTATTTATTCATTTGAGAGAGAGAGAGAGACAGCACAAGCAGAGGGAGAGGGAGAGGCAGAGGGAGAGGGAGAAGGAGGCTGCCTGCCGAGCTGGGAGTCCGATGTGGGGCTCCATTTCAGGACCTGAAGATCATGACCTGAGCCGAAGGGAGATGCTCAGCCATCTGAGCCACCCAGGCACTCCCAGTTCTTCTTATTTTGTAGAATGTGTCTAATTATTCAAAAAATGTTTCTGTTCTTAGTCATATTGATGGCATTGAAAACACATATAAATTAGTAATTTAGCATATCAAAAAATCAAAAAAGAAGATATTCAATATATTAATTATTATTTTTTGTAAATTCAGTTCACTTTCCAATCTAAAATATCAATGTTAAATCTGGGCAAATTTATGCTTCATTAACATCCAGTGTTAATTTCAATGTTATGATAATGTGAACCAACAGCTGTCAGTTCTTAAAAATGTAGTAGGAAAATTAGGCTATGTATCAGTTAACCAATATAGAAAATATTTTTTTTACATTTTATAGGAATTTTTGTAATGCTTCAAATTCAATTTACTAATTAGAATAGCTTTGGTACAAAAGTAGTGTTTTGGTATTTTACTAAATATTTTGACTTTATAATTTAAAGAAAATGGTTCTAGATATTAACACACTCTAAAATGAAAGTTTGTGTTCATCCTCTTATAGCATTTTTATTTTAAAAGAATAACTTTATAAATCATCTGTGCACAGAAAATTTGTGTAAAGGTAAATTAAATAAGGACATACCATAGGCCAATGGATCTCAACCTTTAGCTCTTGTAAGAATCACCTGGAGGGTTTATTAAAACACAGATCAGGGCGCCTGGGTGGCTCAGTTGGTTAAGCCACTGCCTTCGGCTCAGGTCATGATCCTGGAGTCCCAGGATCAAGTCCCGCATCGGGCTCCCTGCTCAGCGGGGGGTCTGCTTCTCCCTCTGACCCTCTTCCCTCTCATGCTCTCTGTCTCTCATTCTCTCTCTCAAATAAATAAATAAAATCTTAAAAACAAAAACAAAAACAAAACACAGATCACTGGGCCCAGCCACACAGTTTCAGTTTCAGGAGGTCTGGGGAGGGCCTCAGTATTTTCCTTTCTAATATGTTTCCAGGTGTTGCTGATGTTGCTGATCCAGAGACCACACTTTGAGAACTACTGTAGTAGACTAAAATGTTCTAAGAATGCAGGGTTTAAAGTTTTAATAATTATGGAAAGGTATTTTCAAAATGGGTTCGTGCATGGGAAAAGATATAAAGACAGGGGTTGCCATTAATTCTAATACTTTCCCCAGTCATCTCACTCCTTCACTCTCCAGGACTATTATTCCCCTCCTCTTCTCTCGTCTCTTTATTAAACATCTCTTCTTCTCTGTTCTCAGACCCCATCCCAAATTCCTTCATCTTTCCCCACCTTTAGCTGATAACAATGCTTTATATTTACCTGAATTAATTAAGAAAATCAGAAGAGAACTTCATACACCTGCTACCATATTTACGAGCTGGCTCACCCCTGTACTCATATATTTTAACTTACATCTTGTTACAATGGATGCACTTTCTCTGTTCCAATCTATAGCTAAACCCTCCACTTACATACCATATCTCACTCCCACCCCCATAAGAATTTGCTCCCACAATTATTCCTTTCTGTCTCCTGGTTTTCTTCTTATCTCACTTAGATTTCCTTCATAGTCTGCTTTGCTGGAGTCTTTTTTTTTTTTTTTTTAAATCAACCTTAAAGACCAGACTGATTCCTAGATCCTTATAATGTACCAGGACAGTTCACTTGGAAAAGAGAAGCAATTATCTATTGATCCCATCCCCATTAGCCAAGGGCTGCCCCATAATCATCAACTCATGTACTCCAAGATGCAAGTGCATGAGTGAGGGGTGGGTTTCCTTAGGTGTCCCACAGTGTGGTGTCAGAAAGCCTTGGCTGTACAGGAAGGTAGGCAGAGGCCCTCCATCTGGGCCTGATGCAAGGTATGGTCAGGTTGCATCTATGTTACAGAACTGTCTCTGCAGCAGTGGCTAGATAGAATAAGAAGTGGAGCTGAGAAGATTTGATTTGGTGCACAAGGGGAGTCCATTCCATGACTCTTCTATACAGACACTTTTGATCGCTTTAATAAAAAAAGAAATTCTTCACAATTGATCTAAAGGCTGAGGCAGGGGCATTGATGGTACCTGATACAGACAACAGCCTACTTCATGCCATGCCTTGGTAAACTGTAAAAGCCCATTGTTCTCTTCAGAAATCTCTAACTAGCATCATATTAATTGTCACCCACTGCTAGCAATGAGTTAATTATTAGTCTTTATTGTACAAATGAGACAGCCTAATAGTTCACCTCTGTACAACCTGAAAATTAAATTCATTAAAGACCATTCACATTGTCATATAAGTCCTTTAAGGTTGTTAGGGAAGTTGAAGGAGTCTTCACGACTATATTTTTATTTCTTTCTTCAGGTTCTTATTTAGTCAACATCCCCCAAGACTTGTAGTTCCAGTTTGAAATTCAGAGATTATGACCTTCTCTCTCCTCCACCCAGAATCATTAGTAGTGCTCACATACTGGACCAACATGAGAAACATAATACATTGATATGCCATTTCATGGAATTATATAGAATCACTTAACACATTGCTTAGGAAAATGTGATGCTGGACTTTACTAACAGCCAAGGAAATGCAAAGGGAAATAACAATAAGATAACTTTTCATATCCAACAGAATGGAAAAGTTAATAATAATAATCATATTACTAACTACTGATGTTAGTGAAGATGGGGGGAAACAGGAACCCTTAGCTATTGCTGTTAGAGTGTAAATTCCAAACACTTCAGAGAGCAGTTTTACAATACCTACCATAAAATGTTCATATACTTAAACCCAGCATTTAGTGAAACTTAGTATAGGGGGATATTCATATACTTAAACCCAGCAATTTCTCTTCTGGTGCCTCTTTCTCACAGTTCTGGAGACTGGAAAGTCCAAGATCAAGGTGCTAGCAGATCCAGTGTCTGGTGAAAGCCCTCTTCTTGGGTTGGAGATGGTTGCCTTCTTGATGTATTCTCACATGGTGGAGAGAGAGGCAAGCTCTTTGGTCTCTACTTATAAAGGCATTAATCCCATCATCGAGGCTCCACCCACCCTCCTGACCTCATCTAACTCTAATTGCCTCCCAACATTTACACCTCCAAATACTATTGTATTGGGGATTAGGGCTTCAACATGTGAAATTGGGAGGATACAAACATTCAGTTCATGGTGCACTCTATATACATTTCAGTAAGATCTCTATGTATATTTAAAAAATACTATGTTTAGTTGCAAAAGGATACATTCAATATGATATAACTTATCATATTCAAAAACCTCTAAAATAAGAGGGTGCATTGTTTGTGGAAGCATTTCTAAGTAGTAAATAAATAAATAAATACATAGGAATAATGAATAAGAACTCTAGGATAGAGGAGACTGTATCTGAGTATGGAAATGGAGAAAGACGAAGGATGGCCGTATTTGTAAGAGTTTAGTTTTAGAGAGAGGAAAAAGAGAGGGGAGAAAGTGGTGTGGGGGGAGTGGAGCAGGGGAAAGAAAGAGAAGAATAATGAGTGGGAGAAGAGGAGCACAAAAGGTCATGCTAATCCTGATGGTGGATACGTAAGTGCCTACTGTATGATTTTCTGTTAGGTTTGTATGTTGATTTTTCCATAATAAAATATTTATAAAAAACATAATGCTAGGTTTACTTTTGTAAAATAGAAAAGGCTTCATTCATAACTAGCTGCCGCTTTATTGCTGAAAGGGTACAGACACTGATGGTTGCCAGAGGGAAGGTGGGTGGGTGAAGGGAAGTGGGAGATACAGGTTTCCAGGTATGGAATGAATAAACCACGGGAATAAGAGGCACAGCATAAGGAATACAGTCAATGATATTGTAACAGTGATGTAACAGGATAGATGGCTATACTTGTGGTGAATATAGCATAATGAATAAACCTGTCAAATCACTAAGTTGTTCACCTGAAACTAATGGAACATTTTGTGTCAGCTACACTAAAAAAAAAAAAAAGAAGTCTAAAGAGATCACCATTGCAACACTATGTTTACGAGGTATTGGGGGCCTTGATTCTTTTAATTTACATGTGCGTTTATTCTCAGTATTCCCTTTCAAAGTTCAGGATAAGTTTCCCCTATTTTGTGTCAGATGTTACAACAGTGGGTGGGAATCACAGTTGGGGATCTACTTCTTTTTTTCTTCAAGGTGCTATATCTCTCTGTTACATAGTTTTTCTTTAGGCCTGGAACAACTAATGATTAGAGCACACCTTTCTTGGCTACAATTAGATCATACTTGTACTGTCTGATGAGACTTAATGCACTGTGATTGGGGTACCCAGAACTCTGCACTTACAGGATTGCTTGGTATTCTCCATTATGTGCAGAAGATTAGTCCAGTGTTTGGAAGAACATCTAATTTCAAAGTTACTTTTGAGGGGAGGTGTGGTGAGTTGCCTCACTGCCATTCCAATGTACTTATTTATTTACCCAACCTGAGAATGTTTACATAAATCTTTATATTCCTAATCGTAATTAGAAAAATCATATGCAAGTTTTATTCATTGGTTTCAGAATCACTCCCCCACCTGCTAAGAAAGTCTAGATGTCAGAATTATCTTTTGAAACATGAAATTTGAGAAAAGACTTAAATTAGGGGCGCCTGGGTGGCTCAGTTGGTTAAGCGACTGCCTTCGGCTCAGGTCATGATCCTGGAGTCCCGGGATCGAGTCCCGCATCGGGCTCCCTGCTTGGCAGGGAGTCTGCTTCTCCCTCTGACCCTCCCCCCTCTCATGTGCTCTCTCTCTCTCTCATTCTCTCTGTCTCAAATAAATAAATAAAATCTTTAAAAAAAAAAGACTTAAATTATACAATAAGGACAAGGAAAGAAAGCAAACTGGTATTGTCAGAATTCATTAATCACAGAAAAAAATAATTTGGCTAGGTAATATAAAGCAAACAATGATCTTTTAGTCTGGCTAAGAAGTTCTCAGGGTGGGTGGGGGGCGGGGAGACGAGTAACCCACCCAGAACAATGATCTGTGTCAAGAATGCAGATAAAGAGAATATTTTAGAGTTTTGTTCAGTGTAGAAAGGAATTTTCTCCAGGAAGTCAATCTAAGTGTAAAATTTTGATTTCAATTTCTAGCAGCGTGACGCATAAAAATACTATGTACACACACACATACACGCTCACCGACACTGGTCACTAGGGGACAAGAAAGCAATGATCATGTTTGTATTTTTCTGGATAAAGTCATTATTCTTTAGTTTTGTTTCTTTTGTTTGCTTATTTCTCCTGAGAGCTTTACTAGGCACTCAGGAGAAAGACTTTATCGCCATGTTTACTCAGTATTTAGTCTGCGTTTCCAACCTTCTCAAGGCCTTTTCATACTTTCGGGTACAGAAGTTATCTTTCAGCTTCCCTAGGCAATGCTCCGAATTCAGTTCAACCACACAGGGATTTCTGAGCCATTGCTCAGTCTCCTTTTCACTATTCATCCCACCAGCCCAGCCTCATTTCATTGCCTCATATTCTGTGATCCATCATGATGATCACACTCACCTTCCTTGCTTCCCTCTCCTGAAGTTCTTGCCCCCAAACCCCAAAACTAATTAAACCCATCTTTCTACTTGTCCTCCACCTGTAGCTGAGCCGCTCTCTGTAGCTAGAGAACAATGCATGGCTACGTGGACTGGTAATAGTTTAAAATGATCACAAATATGAGGTGGGTCCAGTGGGTATAGTATAGTGGGTCTTCAGTGTTGTTCAGCAACCTCCCTGCTTCCCTCAGGTCAATTCATTTCCCAAGTTATTTTATACCTTCTCTTTTTTTTTTTTTAAAGATTTTTTATTTATTTATTTGAGAGAGAGAGAATGAGAGACAGAGAGCATGAGAGGGAGGAGGGTCAGAGGGAGAAGCAGACTCCCTGCTGAGCAGGGAGCCCAATGCGGGACTCGATCCCGGGACTCCAGGATCATGACCCGAGCCGAAGGCAGTCGCTTAACCAACTGAGCCACCCAGGCGCCCTATTTTATACCTTCTCTTTAATCCTCAAACTTCCAACATTCCTTCCTTCCTCCCACTCTCAGCTCGTTGTATTGCTTTTTTTTTTTTCCCTGAGAAAATATAGCAATGAAAAATAAGCTCCTTATTTTCCCACTTCTGTACTCACCTCCCTCCCTACCCCAATTCCTTATACTTTGCCTTCTTTTTGTAAGGAGATCTTTGACAACCCTATCAAAGCTCACCTTGACCCCATAATTCTAATTCTATCCCTTGTTTTACTTTTCTTCAAAGTTATCATCATCAGTTGACATATTGTGTATTTACAATGCAGACCCCGTAAAATCATACACTTTGTCTATTTTCCTTAATAGCTTCTGAAACATATAATAGATGTTCAGTATTAACTTCATGGAATATCTACCCCAATTTGATTATTACTGACTCAAGGAGAAGGGTGTAGTGTGAGAATTAGGAAGTTCTCTTTTGCAACATGAGTCAGAACTTTGTTGATCTGAAAATGTTCCGCTGGTTCTTACTTGATGAATTTATTTTCCCTCTCAGAGGCCAGTTCATATTCACTTTATTCCCACCCTTGCCACAATATTCTGATGTTATGTTTGATATATTATCTCCTGTTATGTAAATGCTTCACTCCATACATAAATGCATAATTTCACAATTGCTCAGCAAGCTTGATGACATTTTTGTTGTTGATTTTGTCTTTGATGATTAAATGAAGAAGCACATTATTTAAATGTTAAAATAATAAAGGGAACACCTTTATGTTTAAAGTCATTTCAGACGATGATGACTTATACCTTATTTATTAATTAAGTGGGATGAATATTAACTGAGGGGACTTATTATTTTTGCTGATAACTGATTTTTCTGATAATTGAACAAAAATATGCCAAACAGAACATGACACATTTTAGCCCATGATTATGGTTCTAAAGAAGTGTCTCATCCTTAATGGAGCAAAGAGGATAGAAGATAAAAGGCACTCATGTTGCATAACATTCCAAAGGTGTTCTTTTCCCACCCACTTACTGTCTTCTTTCCTTTGTGTATCCAGCCAGGATCCAAAATTTAGTGCTAAGTCATGGATCACAGGATGAATTCCTTAATCTGGGCAAGTCCTTAAAGTCTTGGAAATGACCCTGGCATAGGAAAGCAGATTCTCAGCAAACATCTAGGGATTGTACTAGATAGTCAAAAGTCAAATAGTAGCCAGACACCCCTATTGGCTACTGAAATTCAAAGGCAATAGTATCCATAAGCAAATGCCAAAGGTGTCTCTGATGTCATGCTGCTGCTGCATATATATTTAGGTGTCACTAAGATTCATTGCCATAGGAAAACAAAGCAAATATGTAACTTAAAAATGCTAAGTAGCTTGGAAAAATACACCTTAATCCAGTGTTTTTGGTTAAATTTTCTTCAGAATAAATTAAGAGCTAGGTTTTAGGACTTTCGCCACTTTTGGAAGCAGTGTCTTCCCCCCCCCCCACCCCCACCGCCGCCCCGGTATAGTTAGGCTTGGCATCTTCCAACGGATCTTTCTAAATGGGGTTCTGTAGATTTGGCTTCCAGTCCCTCTCCTGCCACTCAGGGCAGCAGGACAGGGCATAGGCTGGCCAGAATCTTTGGACCAGTGATCTTTGGCCATGAGAAGCCTCCTCCATTTACCCAAGAGTGCCATACAAAATGACATGTGTTCTGTGTTTTCCCATGTGTTCTACGATATGAAAAAGGTTGGGAAACACTAGACTAGATTGATTAATATATTTATTCAAAAACATATTTTGAATGCCTGCTGTGGGAATCTGGGACTATATCCTGGGGATATAGAGGTGAATAAAACTCACACCTCAATGGTCTCTAAGTGACACATTGTCTCTAAAATTCTATCATATATTTCTATTACTTCAAAATGACCAATTTTGGCCAAAAAGATAAGTATATCAAAGGAGAGAGTACAGATGACTAAGTGAGTGTAGAAAGTACAAAATATTGGGGCTCATGAAAGAAAATATTGGAGTTCTTGCTACAACTATTTATAGTCGTTTATCTCTTGAGGACATGTTTCTAGTTTTGCTTTCCTTTTCTTGGCTGTCTTTCAAGCTGCTTCTTCACATTATTTTCATAAGGATTTTAAGTAAAAATTTTATGTGTATATGAAGGAAAATTTTGTGATTTTTAATTATTAAACATAATCAGAAATTAATTCAACTGTAGGCCGGCTCAATTCCATAACACCAATGTCATTAAATATTACAAATAGATTAAATACTTCTTAGGGCAATCACAAATAAGTGAAAGGGGTTATGACCTAACTGTTAAGGTGATCCTTACCCTCTCCACAAAAATAGAAAACTATAGCTATTCTGTGCATACTCAGAGCCTCTATATAGCTTATTTAGCTGTTCTTAGCACTGTATGGTTCTCTCTAAAAGAGAGTTTGTTTATTGATATGATGCTTGGCAATCACAGCAGATACACAAGAAGAGTAAAATTTGGCAACAGATGGCAAAGTCTTAAGTGAAAATGTGGCTACTCTACATGAACACAAGCTATTTCCAGACAATTAAAAGAGCACACATGTTTATATTTTATGCATATCCATCAAAAATATTGAAAGCAGCTTCAAGTATTTTTTTACAAAGTAACACTTTTTAACAAAAATAGGGTTTAAATATGTACATTTTACTTAAAAATAGTGAAATTGTAATTCTGAGCATGGACTTCTTTTCATGACAGTTCTGGGAAGTAAATATTCTATGATACTATGTTTAAGCAACAACATTCTCAAAAATAGATAGTGATAATGAATGTTTTCTTTCTCTTATCATAGTTTGCTATAAGTTTCCTCACATATTTTGATCCCCTACTAAGTGGCAGTTATGTTGGATATATAGGCATCAACTGCTTAATGTCAGTGACACATTCATGAAAATCTGGTGCCCTGCACAATATACTAACTGGTAGACTCTTTCCCTTTTTATAAATATGTGAAATATTTTCATGTGTTACTTGCCCACCCAAAGCCCTCAATCAGTGTCCTAAAAGGTAAATAAGACAAAGAAACTGCCTATGTGTGGGGAACACACAATCACATTAGGAAGTAAAATAATTAAACTATCAATTGTTCACCAATCAGTATATTAATTCTTATGCAGTTGTTTATGTGGGTGGAAACATACTATATATTCACTTTGTTGACAATCTGTTTTCAAAATTTCTACAGGTGATTCTGATGGTCTAACAATTGTTTTTAGAAGGTAATTCAAGATTTTCTCATGTAGTATTTTGTTAAAAATGTAGTTAGTTTGGGCACATACATTGTTTCTTTGTAAACATCAGCCAAATATATTATTTTGAGAAATATGTCCACTCTCTGAAATTTGGATATGATAAACCAAAATGAGTTCCACAAAGAAAATGTTAACTGGAAGATATTCTGGAGAATGTACCTATATTCTTTCATGTACCATTCATAGATTCCAGTAATTAGCCATTATTTCCCCACTTTCACAGATAGGAGAGTTGAGGTTCAGAGAGCCTGAGCATCTTGCAAAAGGTCTTTTGTATGCTAAAAGAGCCCATAAACATTTTTATCAAATTTTACCAAAATTCATTTTTTAGATAATGTGTTGATATTTTCAAGAATCTAGAGCAGGTAAACTATCTTCTTTCATAAAGAATCTTCTTTCTCCAAAATCTTTTCTAGTATTTTGTTTCTTGTGAATACTGAATAAATCATTTGCTGACTACTGTGTGTCCAACCCCTCTGATCCTTTTACTTCAAAGGGTGAAAAGGTGGTAACTCTGGTTTGCACAGATTAAGAAAAAGAATAGTAACTCTCACCTCTAGATATAGTATTGTCTTTCCTATATCTAAATTTATCTAGTGTATTATATTAAATCCATGTAATTTCCGTATTTAATTCAATTTGCTATCTTTTAAAAGTGTCCATATTAACAGTTTACATTCTCAACAATTTTTTTTCTTTTCTCTCTGTACCCCATCTCCTTGTATTGTTATCACAAAAAATATCACCTTATATTGTGGCAAATGAAGGGTTTTCTTTTTTCAGTTATTTAGTTTGTCTGCAATTCAATAATTTCCATCAAAATAGAAGCAGAAAGTCATTGCATCCACTATTGTCTGTCTGAACCAAAGGCATAATTCTATTATCGTTCTGTTTTTAGAAACTCAATTTCCTAGATTTGTGTTGAAAACCATGATTACACAGTGGAAGACCAATGTGAGTCTTCTAATTCATTTTGCTTTTTTACCAGAAAACAGGGAAAAATTGTCTTAGGTTAGCAATATTGTTGATGACTTTAATCACATTTCTCCTTCTAAGTACCTGAATACTCAAAATGAATGGCTGATTATACTGACCTGCTAGCAACTAACCACATAAGTGTTTATTAGAATAGTGTCCCTGCATCTCTGGAAATGCCAAGTGTTCAAGTTGGTTTTAAGTTTAACCATGACTTTTCATACATAAGACTGGGAAGTTCTTGGAGGTGTTTTCAAAATGCTAATTTGTGGGGAAAAATAATGTTTTTCCCTTTGCTAAAATTTCTGAAATTTTTACTTTTTCAGATGTCCCTAAAATGTAATCTTATCTGTCCTTACATAGAGAAGAGTGTTTTAAACTATTTTATTTATTTATTTTTAAAGATTTTATTTATTTGACAGAGAGAGCACAAGCAGAGGGAGAGAGAGGGAGAAGCAGGTTCCCTGCTGAGCAAGGAGCCGGATGTGGGACGAGAAGAGTGTTTTAGTGACTGTTTTGGTACTTAATCAGTATCAAACTCTCATTAAGAATGCTATTGACTTCTAAGTTCAGAAATAACTTCAGTTTAGACATTACTTTTCCCTTCAGGAAGTTTCATCAGTGCTTTCCTACAAATGTCCGAATGTCCATTATACTTTTTTCCCTTTCATATTTACTCAGAAGAAGAAATCTATTGTTTGATTCCTTGTCTTATGTTCTTTGACTTTCAGTTCTGTGTATGTGTCTGATCTCCCTTTTAATTAAGTATTGCTAATGACTGTATCAGCTGTGTGGTCTGATGGCCAGATGAAATGCTGTAGAGTCATTTTCCATAGGCTTTCAGTGTATAAATCATCTTTACTCTTTTGAATGAAAATTTTCATTAAAAGTAATAGGTTTAATTTAAAGAAAATTATTTAAATTGGTTAGTTAAGAATTTTGATGGTTACAATGAATAAGAGTATATAGACTCTGTATTAATACAATTTCCCTGTTTGCTTTGACCTTTATTTTCCTTTATTCAGTTGAATAAATATTTTTGAGAGCTTACATTGGCTAGAAATTGTAGGAGATAAAAAATGAAACATACATCCTGTCCTCTAGTTTTTAACTTCCTTACAAACCTAAGAGTACACTATTCCTTCTTTCATGGGATCCATTAGAGTATGCTTCATGTATTTGTGGTCCCACCTTGTGAGAGGAGTATACATCTCTGCCCCGCTGACATCAGGTTTGCCAAATGTCTGGCTATGGCTCATGAAATATGAGTGAAAGTGATAGTACCAATTCTGAGCAGAAGCTTTAAGAGCCACACTTTTCCTTCTTCTTTGAGACCTGAAGTGTAACTAAATCAGGGCTACTCTTTCACCTTGGATCCCAGAATAAAAACGGTATGGAACCTAGCTGAAGCTCATTCTGAACACATAGTTTGAGCAAGTACTGACCTTTTTTGTTTGCAAGCCATTGAAAAATTGAAGTGGTTTATTATGACAGCATGATTTAGCCTCAACTATCTGATACATTCATCTAATCCCTTGCATTCCTTCCATTTATCTATTATTTAATGTATATAATTTTAGCAAGAATTTAAGGTGATTTACAAAGACACATAAAATCAGTAAAGGATCCTGAATTAAAACTGAGGTGAGTCAGTGAAAACAAAGATGGCATAAAAGAATGGAATGAAAGATGAAACAAAAAAACCACACACCTACCAAAGTTGGTCACAAAAATGGCTTGAAGTTTTCCAAAATCTGAAAAAAAAAAAAAGGGGGAACATTTGATTAATTCGGCAGTTTCTGGGTTGGTATTCTTGATATTAGAGATTTTTTCTCCAGAAGTTTTTTTATAAGGTAAGTAAAAACATGCATTCTAAGGCTAATTTAAAAAATTAACTACCTCATATTGAAGCACATTATTTAGGGATGAAGTGAGGGTTACAGTGTGCCACTCATTTGAAACCTACCATATGTTATACCATATTGTTTTCTAAATTATGAATCCTACTTCTCTAAAATCATTAAGAATACTTTGGGGCAGGAAGTGGGGGTCTGATACAGAATTTCATATCGCTTATGAATCTGAACACCTTTTATTACAGAGCTTTGGATGCAGAAGTATTCAGTATTGATTTGTTGATAATGAGAATATTAAAGGTAGAGAAATGAAGAAAAAGATCTATTCATGATACATGAAAACATCTATTCATGATTGTATATCATTCTATCACATAGATATATCTTAATTTATTTTAGGAATTTGCCTTGTTGAGTTTTCAGATTTTTCTCTAGTTTTTATTATTGCATGTATTACAATGATGAGTATCTTTGAGTGTAAATTGTCTGCATGTCTTATTACTCTCTTAAAGTAGATCCCTGAAAGTAAAATTATTAAGTTAAAAGGAGATATCGTATTAAATGTTGCTGATTATATTTCCAAACTTCCTTCTTGAAAAGATGAGACCATTTATTGCTTCTAGTAGTATTAAGGGTACCACTCTTATCATACCAATATTACCACATCTATGCATTCAATAGTAGTATTCTTAAAAATATTAATGTGTTTGTGAAAGAATATCTTGTTTTAACTCTGATTTCCTTGATTAGGTTAAACTTTTACAAATGATTCATTTGTGATTTGTGTGTCATTTATTCTGGTGTTTTAATGTTTTCTTATCAATTAATATGGATTCCATATTTTCTCAGATTTGTTACAAATATCTTTAACCCCATCTGTTGTTTAGCTTTCCTTTTTTTTTTTTTTCAAAGTATTGGTGGCTTTTTGAAGATATCCAGCCAATTCTTTTTTTTCCTCTTAACCACACCAGCTTTTAATGGCAATTAATTATTGTGACTTAGTAAAATAAATGAACAAAAAAACACCAAAACCTGTTTCTCTCAGCACTTAAGTCAGTAACCAGATCTGCAGAGGCATCATTTCACTCAGAGAGAAATGGGTGACCACTGATCAGCTAATCTAGGAAAAGAAGACAATAATCTCATCATAAATTGACAAGATGGCCTCATTTGTTCTGGTGGTATGACAGGACTTCTGTAGGGGAAATACAAACAGTCTTGCAATTAGGATCCTAGAGTTTGGGAACTTTTGTCTGGTTCAGAAGAAAAAACTCCCTTGCTACCATTAGCAAAAATTAGAGTCACAAATGAGTCAAATTGCATTATTTATTGATTTTGATTTAGTCAAGTTTTTATTTCATTATTGAGGTTTACTTATAGTAAAAGTAAACATCATTAGGCCCATAGATCACTTGTTATTTTAATCTATGTAAAACTATACAAGCCTTGCTTATATTAGTGTAGGTAACAGTGAATATATTCTAATAATAATAATTATAGCCATCATTTATTGAGTGCTTACTATATGCTAGTCACTATTTTAAATGCTATACCTTTAACCCACACTCTAAACCAATTATATAGTTGCTAATATTATCCTGAAATTGATGCATGGGAAGCTCAAGTAACTTATCTAAGGTCATACAGTGAGGAACTGTTGGTGCCAGGATACTGTTTTAGGTAACTCAGCTCTAGAGCTTACCATCCTATTACCTATAATATTATTTAATTATATTGGAAAAAAGTGTCAAACTCTATATTCTCTCATCAGATTAAATCTAAAAAATACTTACATTGATAATTTGATGTTTATATTTTACCTTTCTCATTGTTGAGAGTATAACAACAAGGTTTTTAAACTTATCAGTCATCTCAAAGTTCCCATCTAAGTTCCATTTAATTATTTATATAGAAATAAACATTACTTTCTTGCTGTTTTGTTTTAATCTTTTGGCCAAATTAATAGCTTTCATGTATTTCTTGAAAAATAGAATTGCTTTCCTTGATTATCATCGTCATGATGGAAACCTGCAGATAATTAATAAAGCTTTTGTGGTAACAAATATGAGACTGAAAGAAACCAGCTGGGGAAACTACCAACATCTTCATTCAGCCATTCAGAATGAAATTATAATTTTAATGAGCCTTAAAATTATCCATTTGGCTGTAAAGGAAATAAACCATACCTCACTTGATATTCCTTTATGGCTGATGAACTCAGTATTGTGTAGGCAAGAAAGAGCACATCATTTATCTTTGATATGTAGACTGATGCATGTAGATTTCCAGGAGAATTTCAGTAGATTTTAACTGTTCAAAAGTATCAGTAAAACTGAAAAGAGAATATTTTCTGATGTATGACTCTTTTGATCTTTTAGTGACACTTTTAATCTTTGGTAACACGAAATAAACACACAAAACAAAAATCAGTCAAACCAAAAAACACAATTTCTGAAGATTTGAATTATTATTTGAAAGAAATAGAAGAAATCTTAGTCTTAAGGGGAAAATTCCGCATTGAAAATGGTCTGTTTCAGAATTAATTAATAAACTGTAATGCTCAATCTTATTCATAACATTGACTCACCATTTGGACAAATCAAACCAACCTTTAGGCTTTAGTTTCCTCACCTGTAAAGTGAAAGCATTAGATTAGATGATCTCTAAGATCCTTACTACTTTGGGATTGACCCACTCCAAGGCATTTTGTGGTTTGCAATGGCTCAGTTTTATTATTCTGTTGTAGTGGCAGAATATTTATAGTGGCAAAGCTGAAATCCCACTATTAGCCATTCATGTAGTGGTATTATCAGCTATTATTTTTTATTTGTCCCTTAGTACATGGTCTTCTGAAAATGGAAAACTAAATTAAGCATTTTACCATAAGTCTGTGGTAGAATTAACAAGATGAATATATATAAAGTACCTAGCACTGTCTATGACTTAGGTGTTCACTAAAGAGGACCTATTATTGTCATTAATAAGGACTACTCAGAGTACTGAGGAAACTTTCTGGTTATTTTTCCATCTCTGACAAAGAATAGAGGAGTCATTTCTTTACAAATTAACTGTTTGATATGTTCAAAAGGTTGGATGTGCTCCTTAGAACGTTCTGGAAAAAGGATAATAGCAATGCTCATTTCTTCTATGTATTTCCTCTGCCATACTTTCCTTCATGATAACCCATTCTTTAGATGTTCATAAGCAACACTTGTTTAGGTCAGAAAAAAATCCCAATATGCTATTCAAACTCCAAGTTTTACTGGGTTTGAATATTCAATGTGTTCAGTACGTTTATGAAACATGAAAACAGTCATGTGGATATTGTGGGTGCACATACTGAATGATTTTGTAGGTCGCATTTATACCATTGATTAGTACTCTAGAGTCTGCGAAAATTAAGCAGAAAGATTATAGACAAAAAATACCAATTAGTTCTGCTTCTTATTTCATTCTTCTGAGAACAATTGTTAAAAACGATTTCACAATTAATTTTAAAACTTTGAAGCTGCACTTCCATTTTTTGTTCTGGTAGAAATAAATATAAGTCTGTCTTATTATATTCTTTATAGGCTACACTGCCAGATGATTCTACTTGATCTCTCAGGGATTTTCAGGCATGGATGAATTTATACACAGTTATAGCCTAGGAATTTCACTTACGGTGGGAAGAAGAGTGTCCTATAGAGGAATGTAATGGGTACATTTTCAAGGACCCCTGGGGTTTTTGCCACTATCTCCTCCTGTAATGTACTCCCGACTTTTCTGGCCTTGGAGGTGAGATTTGCTTTTGCCCAAGGGTCTTGACCCATAGCAGAATATGTGTAATTCCAGTGGTAGACACTATTTGGGCCGAGTGAGGAGTCCAGTAAAAAAGAATCCATCAGAGATCAGTGTTGCTGGGTTCAATAGCATTGATTGAAAAGTGGAGGTGGATAAATGATTGAGGAACTAAGGGCTACAACCCTGTAAAACAAAATGTATATGGCATAATGCCAAAGTAAAATAGATTGTTTTTTAAATTTATTGTTTATTTTTTAATTTAATTCAATTAATTAACATATAATGTATTAATTAGTTTCAGAGGTAGAGTTCAGTGATTAATCAGTCTTATATAATACCCATTGCTCATTACATCACGTGCCCTCCTTAATGTCCATCACCCAGTTACCCCATCGCCCCACCCCCTCCCCTCCAGCAACCCTGTTTGTTTTCTATGATTAAGAGTTTCTTATGGTTTGTCTCCCTCTCTGATTTTGTCTTGTTTTATTTTCCCCACTCTTCCCCTATGATCCTGTTTTGTTTCTTAAATTCCACATATGAGTGAGATCATATGATGATTGTCTTTCTCTGATTGACTTATTTCACTTAGCATAATACCCTCTAGTTCCATCCATGTCATTGCAAATGGCAAGATTTCATTTTTTTGAGTAGTATTCTATTGCATATATATACCACATCTTCTTTATCCATTCATCTGTCAATGGACATTTGGGCTCTTTTCATAGTTTGGCTATTGTGGACATTGCTACTATAAACATTGGGGTGTGGGTGCCCCTTCGGGTCACTACATTTATATCTTTGGGGTAAATCCCTGGTAGTGCAATTGCGGGGTCATAGGGTAGCTCCATTTTTAACTTTTTGAGGAACCTCCATACTGTTTTCCAGAGTGGCTGCACCAGCTTGCATTCCCACCAACAGTGTGGGAGGGTTCCCCTTTCTCTGCATCCTCACCAACATTTGCCGTTTGCTGACTTGTTAATTTTAGCCATTCTGACTGGTGTGAGGTGGTATCTCATTGTGGTTTTGATTTGTATTCCCTGAGGCCCAGTGATGTTGAGCATTCATGTGTCTGTTGGCCATTTGTATGTCTTCTTTGGAGAAACATCTGTTCATGTATTCTGCCCATTTCTTTCTTTCTTTCTTTCTTTCTTTCTTTCTTTCTTTCTTTCTTTCTTTCTACTTTTACTGTAAGGTTACAGTACCTCAGATTTTATTTTATTTTTTTTCTATTTTTTTTATTTTGTTATGTTAATCACCATACATTACATCATTAGATTTGATGTAGTGTTCCATTATTCATTGTTTGCATATAATACCCAGTGCTCCATGCAGTATGTGCCCTCTTTAATACCCATCACCAGGCTAACCCATCCCCCCACTGCCCTCCCCTCTAGAACCCTCAGTTTGTTTTTCAGAGTCCATAGTCTCTCATGGTTCGTCTCCCCCTCCGATTTCCCCGCCCTTCATTCTTCCCCTCCTGCTATCTTCTTCTTCTTCTTTTTTTTAATGTATAATGTATTATTTGCTTCAGAGGTGCAGATCTGTGATTCAACAGTCTTGCACAATTCACAGCGCTCACCATAGCAATACCCTCCCCAATGTCTATCACCCAGCCACCCATCCCTCCCACCCCCCACCACTCCAGCAACCCTCAGTTTGTTTCCTGAGATTAAGAATTCCTCATATCAGTGAGGTCATATGATACATGTCTTTCTCTGATTGACTTATTTTGCTCAGCATAATACCCTCCAGTTCCATCCATGTCATTGCAAATGGCAAGATTTTATTCCTTTTGATGGCTGCATA